>NC_051450.1:16366459-16430475 GCF_001649575.2 Kryptolebias marmoratus
CATATTAGACAGGCTTCAACACTTGGTGTTTTTAAATCTCTTCTTAAAACACATTTATATTCACTGGCCTTTAATACATTGTGAGAATTGTAATGTTATTGTATTTTTGTATGTTTGTATTGAATGTTTATGTGTGCAGCACTTTGGTCAACAACAGTTGTTTTTAAATGTGCTTTATAAATAAATTTGATTTGATTTGATTTATCATTGTCGTTTAACGTACTGTAGCACAATCTGTTAGGACCAAACAAATGGGCTGCATCTTATTCTAACTGCAAAACAACATCTTTGTGCAAAAAGCCAATTTTTTTTTAATAGTGTCTTTTTCTTTCCATGCTTACAACCCCCCAAAATGCTAAGAATGTAAGGTCAGCATGCAATATCACAAAACTCTCAGCTATTATTGTACCACATCCAATTTTAGCTCAATGCGAATTAACTGTGACGGCCATCTTGAAATGGATTAACTCCAAAAGTGAATAGGTTATACATCTAATGATTATTTCATTAAAATCATTAATAACAGACAGAGTTGCCGCCATATAGTTAATGGTAAAATTTTAAACAAGTCTTATGCAATCTGTTATGTGTTGAGCATCAGTCTTAGCTACTATTCCACCAAATTTTAGGCCAGTTTTGATCAAATTGACTGAGTTATTATAGCTATTCTTGTGTTTTTTATGGCTTGTGACAGCCATCCCCAATGATGTTGACTCTGAAACTGAATCATTTGTAGATGCACATCCATTGATTACCTTCTGCAAGTTTAAATAAAATATATTTATCCATTTTGCTAACAGACAGACTCACACAGACATGAACAAAAACAACACAGTTCTACATTTTCCTTTCAGTGTAGAGCGATAATAAAGGGCACAGAAATGTAGAAAGAAACTTAAACACAGAATTTGGACTGATTTAAAAGCCTTTTTATCTAATTTATTTTCCTGTACTGTAGGTCAAACACTGCTTCTGAATGTGTCCCTGAGATTTATGGTGTTTGTTAATGCATTTTTTAAATTTATGAACAAGCAGGAGAAGAAAAGAGAGAAAGAGAGAAACCAACAAATGAACTAGCTAACCCTTGTGGTGACTGAACAACATGAACAGTATCTTTCTATACCATCATTACGCTTCACTGCTGTTTTAAAACAACTGGATTTCAAACCCCACCAAAATACGAGCTGGTCATCCGTATATCAAATGAATTAAATGTATGAAGTGAGTGCTCTGCAGCCGATAGCTGGAGACACACAAGCTGGGAGTTGGCTGCGCGTTGAATTCAAAAGCCGGGATGTACCCTGAAGTAGAACTGTGCTTTCACACAGAGGTTTTTCAGGGAGTGGAGTGTAATGCATTTGAAATGAAATGAAAAAGTGTCAGGGAATGAAATAGGACACACTGGTTTCTGAGGCCCACAGACAGCAGGATGTATAAAACCTATATTGCCTCCTGTTTGGGCCCCGTGGAACCTTTAACTCCCTGCTTCATGTGCATATGCAGCCTCTATTGATTACATTGACTCAATGCTCCGATTACAAGCCCCTTTTCTTACCCCCTCCCCCTCCATCCTCTCCTCTTTTTGCCCCTCCTCTCCTGTATTCATCTCACCCACCCTTTGTGCTTCATCGTCCTCAGCAGGAATTACTCTGCCTCTGCTGATGTCAGCACTCGGGCATGCCCCCCACTTTGGTCGTAAGCACATCCGGGGAAACCTCAGAATATTTGCTTACGCCTGTCGGGTGTTTTCGTCTTTTTGCCCTCGATGTTCACTCAGACATCTAGTTTTCAAGCACTCACCATCTCCAGCCAAGACCACACAGCAGTGTTAACAATGAAGCTTTGCATTAGAGAAATAGATTGTACAAGATCCCTCCCTTTGCTGGCATGGTCAAACAGCCCTGGGGGAGCTCTCTACAAGACTGCTGTGGTTATTAGCACTGACAGCAGCTCATAGAAGTTTTCTTATTTTGTACTGTACATGAAACGTACTCCAGTGAGTTCAAAGATTTTTACTTCACAATAAAAAAAGACTCAGTTTGATTATTTATGTTGGACATCAAACAATTAAATCACTTTTACATGGTTGAACAGGTTCACAATCTGAAACTCCAGTTTTCAGGGAACCAGCATTGAAACCTATGCTTTCTCATATGCCCTCATGATATTGGCCACAGACACATAAACAGACTCTGTACTTACAGAAAATTCATACAGGGCAGACATTTTGACTCCAAACATGGCACACACTGGATCACTGTGACACTGAACACTGGAAAACTGTTTTTAACATGATTACTATTCAAACTCAATGACATTTCAGTTTTGTTTTCAATTATTCAGGCCTATACAGACGCTACTAATTCAGGGGGATTCTCACAAAACTGAATAGGTAGTCACTCTACAAAGCTCTTTTCAATTCAATTCAATTCAAATTCAAAAATACTTTATTAATCCCAAAGGGAAATTAAATAAGCTCTAGTTTATCCTTACTAGCAGCAGAGTCACCACTTTGGACCTGAAATATGTCCTGGATGGATAAATTTGCACTGACTTGTGTTTAGGGTTAGCTAAATGTGTCCAAGGGGCACAGGTCCAGGGCTCTGAGGAGAAAGAGTCCTCATTAGGAAGTCCTTACCCAGAAATATAATGCCCAAAACAAACTCAAAACAATCAAAACAAGATGTAAAAAATATGCATGAAATTACAACATGTGGAATGTAGGTACTTTAGGTAAACAAGGTAAAAAACAACCAGAGGTGTAAAGCAGGGGTGGCCAATCCTGGTCCTTGAGGGCCTCTATCCTCCATGTTTTCCTTGTTTCCCTGCTCCAACACACCTGATTCAGTGGTTAAATGACCTCTTCATGTTCTGCAGAAGCCTGTTGATCACCCACTAATTCAAATCAGGTGTGTTGGACCAGAGAAACAAGTAAAACATGCAGGATGGTGGCCCTCGGGGACCAGGATTGGAGAACACTGGTGTAAAGCATTCAAAATTGATCAAAACTTTGTTGAGCCATAAATGATCCAAGATTTGGAGTAACGAAAACACTTAAAAAATCCACAAACAGACCTTAAACTGCAACAAAGAATTGGTAAATAGCTGTAAATCATGGAGAATAAATGTTGAAATGACCACAATCAAATCCAAAATCTGACTTATATTACCATGCAAATAACAGATTTTTCATTAACAAACAACAAAAAACTCTTAATGAGACACAAAATAACAATTAGATACTTTAAAATACAACACAATATCGCCACAAAATTACCAAAATGAAACATAAAACAACTTCAAGCACATGCAAAATAACCTCAAAAAGAAGCTCACTGAGATGCAAAACAGCCAAAATTATTCACATTATGAAAAATTTGAGTCATAACACATTTATTATTTTAGAAAATGGCCAGACAAAGACAGTTCAGTTGCAAATAGATAAAAAAAATGAACAAAGTAAAAAGTATTACCCTTAACATGCAGATGTGGTAAGCAACCCAAATTGGGTCTCAAAATGACCACAAAGAGCTGTAAAATGTTCAAAATGGTACAGAAATGTTAAATATTTCCACTTAGTAATGGAAAACATATAAAAGGTGAATAAGATAAGTAAGCATCTGGGTTGTTGTTGTAATGTGAGAGATAGGGGTGTCCTTCCTCTTGCAGGGGGCCATTTACACATCTGTGCCCAGGGAACCATTTATTAAAAATCTGTCCATGTCGACTGCTAAACCTACAGTATTTCTTCTTCTTCTGATTTTTTATGTACTTGTATACATTGAAGCATTACAATAATATTTGCATAAACATACCTTAAGCCTAAAAACTACATCGTTTTAAGTCTTCAGCTGTTTCACATGTAAATCACATTTTTTTTTAAATAAATACACCTGAAAACACTTCAAATACCTCATTAAGATGTTTGATTCTATGTTACATATCAGTATACTTAAAGTAAAGCCTTACGCAGAGACAGAACTGGGTCTAACAGCCGTTGTGGAAAAATAAAGGAGCTGTTCTCTGTCCTGGTTCTATCAATCAGCTGCAACTCGGAGGGATTCGCTGAGAAAACAACAAAGAAAATAACCGAAATGACATCAAGTCAGCACATTCAGACACAACAAAGGCAAACACGCGGGATTTCACTTATAAGATGCATACCTTATAATGCAGGCAGAGGGCTTTATTGACCAAAAAAAAAAAGTATTTTCCTATTTGGATGCTTAGATTAAGATGCAGCGCTTTGATATATAGTAAAAAAAAAAGGAAAAACCTTTAGGCCAAATCAGGAGCAGAGGTGAAATATGAATAAAAGGCACATCCATTATATCCGAAGCTAGCACAGCCTTTGGAATATAGGACCGCATGGGCAGATGTGGGGCTTGTAAACAGCTTTGCTCTCGGGATGAAAGGCCCACTGTGATGTGTGTCCAGGAGGGAAAAAAACCCAGAGTGCATCATTGTTATTTGAAAGCACAGCACAATTAAAAGCAGATTTTCATCTTTTTACACACTCCTGTGAGCAGAGTCATCCTCTGCCTTCCAAATGCATGGAGATGACCATAACCAAACCTAAGTGGAGTGTGGACATCTGGGCTTTGATATTGTACACAGGCTGGCAAAAGCACTGACCTTCACTGCAACCGCAATTACATCATCGGGCAGCTCCTGCTCTCATGTATATTAATGTAAGTTCTGGAGGCATCTCCCCCACCTTTGATTGCGAGGGATCTGAGCTTCCCTTTGAATGACAAGTACATCTGTCACATATAAATAAAGTGTATGTAATGGTTTTCTGCTCGAGGAGAGATCGAGAAGACGAGCAGGAGCAGATCAAAGTTGCTCCGTTTCTACGCTGCAGGTGTATGACAGAGATACTGTTTGTTTTTGTTAGGAGGGAAGGGGGTGATGTGCATGAAAATGAGTTAGCACAGGCAGGCAGATAGAGAAGCATGCAGTTAGTTAACCAAAGATGAAGGTCCTGTTTTGTCTTGTTTTCAGGTTTGATTACGTTCCAAACTGGGTCACCAGAATGTTTTAATTTGATGTGAATTTCTGGACAAACCCAGACGCACAAACTTATTCATCTACTGTATGTTCAGTCAGTGGTGCAGGATGACAGTAGCAATATTATCAGAATAAAACAAATAATAATAAAAATGCAAGTGCTTTTATTAGCCTTAGTTCTCATAGTTTTGTTATTTCATGCTGCAGGGATTCTTTCTGCCAGCAGAGGGCCTCAGGGTTACAAGCTAAAACTAAAAGGTGATTGATTTTATTTAATGCAGTCACATACAAACTAAAATTCTAAGCAGAAATAAATATTTACCTCTTAATTTGTCAAAATGAACACAAATCTGGATGCTCACCTATTGCAGATTTATGTCATTAATCTATTAGTCTGTCAAATTTCTATACTTCAGTCATATATTCCTGCTTTAACAAGTAAGATAGTTTTTTTTTCTGCCTAAAAGAATGAAATTCCTGCTGTAAAATATCTGCCAACTATTGCTCCAAAGTGTGTTTGGATTTCATGTGCTCAGAGAGCGGAACAGAAATCTGCACATCCAGTTGAATTAGCAAGGAGATTTTTATTCATATGAAGCCAAACTGCTCTCTTTTCCCATCATGCCATAAAAAGGCCTGAAGCAGCGTTAACTCCTCAGAGCTGTGAAAGAGCTCCACTCTCCAGGGAGCCAATAAGGGACTAACCATCATGTGAATGGGCTCCATTTGCTGCTGCTGCACTGATCGAGTCAAGCATGAGCATGAAAAAATTAATCTGTGCAAATAATGAAAAAAAAAAAAAAAAGACTCACTTAATTTTCAAAGTAGCCGAGAGTGGACTGGTGTTTGAATATGAATCGAGCTGGGACTGAATGAAAAAGTGAAACACACTGAATGACGATTCTCTGCAGCTACAGTCGATCACTGCTGCAGTTTTCTCTCATATTAAAGCTCCATAATGAGTAAATTAGTGGGTCTCCATCTGCGGCATTGCAAACTTGGAGTCGCACATGCGGGCTATATTCACAGCCTCCTGGTGGGTGTGTTGGTGGAGAATAAACATTATTTCATACACTTTGCACAATGCACAAAAAAGCGGGCATATACAGTTATTCACACAGTTGTCGGTGAGAAAATGTTGGCAGAGAGGATGTTTAATGTACGGTGTGAGAAAGAAAAAACAGGTTCTTCGTGCAGTATTGTTGATCCGCTTCCCACCTCCCCCTTCAATGCTGCTTTTCTGTCTGTGTCACCGAGTTTGCTGTGATGTATTTATGATTTTTATCAATAATTCCCTCTGCTTACAAACAGCCCATGACATTTACCAGCTGAGCTTGTTTCATGAGGAAAAATAGATTCAGTTTAGGCTAAGAAAGGAAGCGTTAAAAACGTGTCAACCCCCTCCTCCCAAAGAATAAAAATGAAGTGACTCATGGCCTACATTCCAGCTGCTTTGTGGCAGAGCAAATTAATGCAGGGTCCAGCTGTGCCAAAAAATATTTTAAGATGTGTAGCATGACTGAGATACAAATATAGGATAACAATAAATAAAAGTCAGTGTACAGTTATGTTGTTTTATTCTATGTAAGGAAACCTAAGCAGAGTGTGCACAAGTGCTGTGTATGACATCCCAGAATTATGGTTTCAGTCATTAAAGTAAAATGTAATATATTTTCAAATGGAGTTCTGTACAAAGTCTATGAACTGTTAATATCTTACCTGTTGTAGATATCTCTTTGAACGGCCTCAGTTTGGAGAAATGTTTGTAGTTAAGGAAGCTGCCACAGGATGTAAAACCCACCCTGTGCTCCAGATTTATTTTAATTTATCAAGTAAAACGAATTGAATGTAAGTGATTATAAAGCCCAACATAAAACAAGCAAGTATAGTTTATTTATATAACATCTTTCACAGATAAAAATCACAAAATGCTTCACAATAAATAACAATAGAATTAAAACAATACAATGAACACAGTACATAGTCATAAAAGATATAAGTATGTGTCAATTATTGAGTTAGAGATGCCTTCCAAACAATACCAGATAGTGAGTGTGTGACAATGATGCATAAAAACAGGAAATCCACATTCTTAGGCTCAGTTTTCTCTTTTGTGAACACTCAGAAGTTCTTTTTTATTGTTTCAGCCTTACTTCCACATGGGAATAGTGTTTTAGGAGCACTCAAACTGTATTTTTGGAAAATGAGTTCTAGAGTAAGGAAAATTTTGAAACGCCATCCTTGTGTTTTTGTGTAGACGGCCGAAACGCAACCATTTGAAAACAATGATGTTATAGCCCCCCCCTCTTGGGTCGTTTTTACTGTTTCTCTGTGGATGAATGTATTTCTAGAAACTGTATCATTTTTATGAGGATACTTTTAGAAAAAACAGCAAAAAATATATCTAGTTTTGGAAAAACTTTGTTTCTGTGTGGACAAAACCTAATTCTGACTCAGATGATGGCTAACAGCAAGTCCAAAAGACGAAAGAAGATTGCTGACATCTTAAAACAACTCCAATCTCAGAGGTTTTATAGCAGTTCAAGCAAACACCTTTTAATAAACCTTTACACTGCTGTCAGTTTTGCATTACACATTTATTTTGGTAGAAAATGTTTAATAGTCCTGCAGGAAGTGATAAAGCTAGCTGCTGTTGCTGCTATTTATGCTTGCAGATAACCACGGATCTGTGTAAATAAATGTGTAAATCAAAACTGATGGCGATGTAAAATTATCAGTCCTGACCCACTTGGACTGGATATTAAATCATTAATCGGGTCAGATCTAAACTCGTTTAAAGAGCTATTTACACCAGGTAAGATATTATTATCTTTTCACAAAACCCAGCTGCAAAAAATCTGGACTTTTGCTTTAACACTAAATCTGGATGGAGTGAAATAAAATAAAAATTTCCCATCATGTTTATAATCTAAAACCTTTGTCACGACATGGCTTTTTTTTTTAGATAATTGATCACAATACAGCCAGCTATATCTGAAAACACATCCATACAGCCATATTAACTATCGCACAAACACACATTCACAGGCGAAACACACAAGTGAGAACTCACACACACACATTTACATATCATCTGCAGCCATCTGCTCTAAATGATAGGTAATTAACTGTGGCCTGTCTTTGTCTTTCTGGCTGCTGTGCTGACATATAGGAGCTCTTCAGTGGAATATACGTGAATCAAGGACTTCTACAGAATAAAAGCATGGGGGGATGAGTGAGGAGACGGACGAGGAGGAGGAGGAGGAGGAGGAGGAGGAGGAGGAGGAAAGCTGGGCAGTGTTTGTGAATGATGCTGCATAAAAACTCAAGGAGGTTTCTCAGAGAACCATTACGGTGATGGGATGGAAAAAAAAAAAAAGCAATGGAGATGATGGGAAGAGGACATGTGTGCATGTCAAACTGGCCGTGAAGCTCACCTGCAGTTTTCAGCCTGTGTTAAACCTCACTGCCAGAATGGAGAAATGCTAAAACTAGAAGTTGCATCACTTCCATGATCTACAAAAATAAAAGGTCAGGGGTCATATGTGATATAACAAAGCAGACACTAAACATGTTAATCACATAATCATGATAGAGGAAAATCGATACCCAAAATTAAACTAAAAATCTCTTTCTACAAAAAGTTACATAAGTATTTTTTATCTATTCTCTTCCATGTTTTCCTTTCCTAACAGTGTGCCCTCCTTCATCCTCATGAGTCTGTCTCTATTACAGCAGAGTATGGCTATAATTAGCCAGGTATCTCGTGCAGTAATGACGAGAAGGAGAGGAGCCTTACATCTACCTGCCAGGGCAGGAGATGGCTGTGGAGTCAGTGTAGGGAGCCCTGTTTCTCATCAAACGGGATAATTAGAGTGTGCATGGAATGTGATTCGGAGGAAGAGGTGACGGGGAGCACAGGAGAGGACGTTTGTCTACAGGCTTCGACTCCTTTTCTCAGAAAGTGCATGGACTGGTGTCACGAGCTGAGGAAGACAAGGTCAACGGCAATAGAACAAGATGTCAGGAGCAAGGATGTGTGCTGAATAAAAGGGAGAGGAAAGGATTTTGTGTTTTATTGTGGCGTGTTCTAAAAGAGGACTGGAGCATAAAAGAAGAAGATTACACAATATGGGCTTGATTTGACTAAAAAAGAACATCATCAATTCAATTCAGTTTATTTGTTCACAACAGAAGTCAGCTCAAGGCACTATACATAGATGGCAAAATCAACAACAACAAAACCTCCAAGTCCAAATCATAAATTCAGCTCAGTCCAGATTTAATTTATTCTTGTTATAACACAATACATTCACAAATTGTACATTCAGAAATACCAATTAGTAAAAGTTATCTGAGGAGGCCAGACGATTGCGTTCAATCTTCACTTCGATCTTGATCAGCATGGTTGGCGACAGTGGAAAAGAAGGACTCTAACTCGTTTAACTGGAAGAAACCTCCAGCAGAATCAGAACCAGGATGGGCGGCCATCTGCCTTGACCGACTGGGGTTTGACGGGAAGGGAAAGAAACCCAGACAAACACAGAGGGATTAGTTCAGGTGTGGAAAAAAACAAAACAAAGAAAACCACAGGTTAATGACAGCAATAACTACGCGGACAAACACGGAGCACAGAAAGAGTAAAGAGTGAGGAATTGTGGTCAGCATGTCGTCCAGCAGTGTGTAGGTGGAAGAAAGCAGTCTTTGTACATTTTTAATGTGGGGTTAAAAGAAATATCCCTTTTAAAAATAACACCAAGACTCTTTATATTAGTACTGAGGCCAAGGTAATGCCATGCAGAGTCAGAACCGCACAATAACCTCAAAGGAATAGTTTAGATAATTTTAAATGGGGTTCAAAGGAAAGGTTATAGACAGTTAACATCTTACCTGTTGTAGATGGATGTTTGAATGACCTCAGCTGTTAGAAATAGATTTTGACCGGGACCAGAATGGGTGGCAACATCCTTGGAGCTGTGTTGTATTTAAATTCCTCTTTCTTCTACTGTTTCCTGTCTAATCTAATAAAGAAAATTTTATTGTAAATTGCTTAAAAAAACAAACAAACACAGCGATCTCTTACAAATCAGCCACACCCAACTCCACCAGAGACACTCGCCGACACGTCTGCACCGGTCAGCGGGACACAAACACAATAATGCACCAAACAAACAAAGTGCTGCAGTGGTAATTGCTGTGATTAGGAGATAAGTGTCATGAGAAAAATGTTCTTTATGGTCGAAGCCCCCCTTGAGTGACCTTTTTTGCAGCAGCAGCTCTGCCGCCTTATTTCAGAGCCGAGTGACTAGCAGCATCCAGAGAACGGGTCACTCTGGTATGAAATATGGAAACCTCTCGGTGAACCTTCTCGATAGAAGGCACCTTGAAGGGATCTCCACGCAGGAGTCGTTTATTTTAAACACAATAATTGGTGAAAGGTAATATATTCTCGTGTGGAGGGTGGATCACAACTTTCTGGGTGGGTGTTATTCACCTCCCCATAATGTTTTTTTTCCTACATATCAAGTCTGTTCTAGATTAAACCCTTTGGAGCAGATTTTTCACACAACGCCTACAATTCTCTGTTTGTATACTAATTAATTTGCCTGCTGTGAAAATACAAATCTATTTTTTAAGGTATTGTACAGTATATTTATACAAATCTTTGACTGAATGATGGATGGCACTATAAGGAGTCATGGTTTGTAATTTATAAAAATAAAACCTGAGCCTCAGGTAATCTTTTATTGATATAATAATAAAATTCAGACTTGTCTGTTTATTTACTTTAAACTGTCTTGCTTTTGACATATTATAGTCTTAATCTGTAGTTTTTCAACATCAACATTGTCTTAAGAATAGTATTGTTAGTAATTTATATATCTTCTTTGTTTTCGATATTTTAGCATCTTCAGATTTTGTATTTAAATCTAAATTGTTTTCTAAATCTGGCAAATGTTTTGTATTGTTAAAACGTGCATTAGATTTAAATGCAAAACAGCAAAGTCAACTTACTTATTTCTATGGCTGTAGTGTTGTTGTCTTTTATAATAACACACTAATAATGTAGTCATCCTTTTTATGCATGTAAAAGTAAAAGTAACTTCATGGTAACTGTTTACCAGTTTTAAAGAAATTGCTATACAGGTCAGAGTTTGCACCTCCAATTATTTATGCATAATTTACACAAGTTTCAGAATTATAGTGAACTAATGCATCAAACTGAACAATAACTCATCTAAATAAGGATTAAAAGTCAGAATGATGTCTAGAGTTTATTGTAAAATGCAAAGACAGAAATAAATCAGGCAAAAATGTTTGTTCTTGTTGTGTTTTTCAAGGCAATGCTACAGCCAGTGAAAGTGGCTTAGTCACAGATACAGAGCTGAAAGTGTTGGAGGAAAATCAATGCTTAGATTGCAGCGTAAGGCCCGCTGAGTGAGGTAAACACACTTTGCTATACATCCGGCTCAAGAATGGATCCAAAATACCTCCAGAGTGGAAAAAAAACCAAGTGCAGATGTTCAAAAATGGAAATACATGTAGGCAGATGTGCAGAGTGTTTTCTCAGTCTTCACATTTCTGATTAATGGTAAATTATATTTCTGCCATTTCTCATTGGTTAAAAAGGTATCTCATGTTTTAGTACATGTGACCTCCATCCTCACTCCCCACCCAGCCCCAAATTTCACTCTCACATGCACACACACTCACTCACACTCCTCTTAAGGCTCCACTGCAGCTCATGAATTCCCAGGCTACGAAATGTACATCGCACCTCCGATATAAGGAAATCTCACTCAAATCCTTTCTTTGAATTATTGAGGAGGACCACGCCAGCTTGACTCTGATTATCCTCCAATCAATATGCCTCTCCTCTCCTCCTATAACATCAAATGCCTCCGACGATCAATGCAGCCAATCAGGGTGGCCGCTGCTGCAGCTGGAAATGCAGTGCGTATTGTTCTGCGCTGTTTACACTCACACAACTTGGCATTTGTAATAGGCGTGTTAATGCTGGGAAAAAGATGCGATTACTGATTCACTAAGTTGTTTGTCTGCATGTGTCTGATTGCCACAGATGACCTGAATACACCAAAGCACAAAGAAAAAGTGTAACTGTATAAAAAGAAATTGCTTAAATCAGGTTGTGCTTTAAAAGTGTTGCCACTTGAATTTTTTGGCTGAGTGATGAGGACATTTGTGAGCTCAAAAGACTGAACAAGCCGATTAATTTCAGTCTCCAAAACGTGCTTCGTTTTTGTGTTTGTTTTGAAGCACTAAAGTGCGAGTGACTTGTAACGATTTTCGTTTTCAATTAAAGGTAAATCAGCACCTCAGCACCTTTTAACAATAAGCAGAATGAACACAAACATGCGCCTTGTAACCCTACAATTATACAAGGCTCACACACTTGCCCTCTCTGAGGCCCGAGTAATGATTGCAGCATGCTCTGCTCTATTATTTGCAAAATGGAGCAGTTGATGTGTGATTGTTGTCTGTCAGGCTTGTGCACCGTTACACGCTTTTCTCCTATGATTGTGTTATTTAATGGATTTCATGGAATGGACATTGCATTTTGTGGTGCAGCACACACACAACCACACCACTTTAAAGGTGCACATTGTACCTTTAAGATGAGCTTGTAATTCTGCACCATGCACATAAATACCAGTACATGGATCGGCTGCTGCATCTCTACACTCCGCAGCAGGAAGGATGTATCAGTAGGAGCCAGATGATGGCACTCTTCTCTCTGCGCCGGGCCCCGCTGGATGCTCCCCGTCGTGCGTTTCGCCTGCATGATGCAGCTGGCCTCATTTTAATGATTTAAATCACTTGAGGTCCGCCGCCACACATTTCAGAGGCTTGACTGAATTTATCCTCGCTGATAGAGATCAGTGCCCTCGGCCCCGGACGTTGCCAGACTACAGTGTAGGGAGAGACCTATCCGACTGACATGATTGGACACAGCTCTCCGCTCTGATTTTACTTTTGATCCTGCCGCTCTGACTCGGGGCCCCGGGGACAGATGAGTGGAATGGAGCGGGACAGATAGAGCAGAATGGCCATGCACTGCTTTTCTATCTCATTGGTCATCCTTTCGCACAGATGCAGGTCGAAAATGAGTTCGGTTAAAATGTAGACTCATGTTCTCGTATGTAAATATCAGGAATTTTTATGCTCTAGATAGCATGCTACATGTGGAGCCTCTTGGCACAGTCGAGCGATCGTTATGTATTGTGTCTTGAAGTGCAAAATGTAATAGCAATTAATATCATAACGACAGAGACACACACTAAAGGAGTTAATTGCTACAAATAGAGATATGGGATGTTGCAAGTGCTTGGATTCTCTTCAGCTGAAGTAGGTGGAAACACACACACACACTTTGCAGTAAGTACTCCTGCATGACAGTAGAACACAGCGAGGTGGAGGAGGAAGATAAAATACAAATGTAACCTCTATAGGAGAGTTTGGGAGCCTACATCAGAATACATAGAATCAAACAATCAAAAACACAACAGGTCATCATCAAAATACTGATTGCTGCACCCCACACGCTACTGAAAACCGATACGCACTCATAGTCACACACTGCCCCCCCCACACACGTGTGACCAGGCCAATGAATTTTCCCCCGAGGCCCTCCAATCCACGTGACTGAGCATGCTCAGTAAATTCCCGCTGCTGACCTGAGTGTGCTATTGATTAGCAGGAGAGGCTAGCAGCACGGAGACAGAGAGGGCATGATGGAGCGGCAAGGTCAGCTGAAGGACGTGGGCGAGCGCTGCAGAATCCGAGCTGAGAGCTAAGAGACGCTGCAGAGGCAGAGCAGAAACTGGAGCATCTGAGGGGAGAAGCAGAAACACAAATAATAACGAGGCCATAATTTCACTGTTCTCTTCATATCACCTTTGCTTTAGAGATAATGTAAATTAGTTTCCACTGAAAGCTTCTCATTGGAGGTCCAACAGATGAGGGAGCACTTTTTGATAAGGCCAATAGTGATTTCACTACAAAAAAGATTACTTAGTAGCTTATATAACAAGCCTTTTATGAGCTACAAAACAATATCGAAACATATTACACACATACATTCTGTTAGTTGTCACATCAGTGTTCTCTGGAAGCAACTACAGCTCCACAGCATGTTTTTATGGAGCATGTGTACAATTTTAATAATAAAAATAGGATAAAACTACACATTATAAACTGCTGGGTTGAAAACAACTCAATTTGTAACTCAGGGCATGAGAAAATCTGGTCCGAGCTAACCCTGGGTAGCTTTAACTCAGGGTTGGTTTATGAGTTTGACCCAGCATACTTGGTTACGTTTTCTGGCCAAAAATTTGGTTTAAATTACTTATTTGATGAATTAGAGCTACTAATAAGACAAGTTAAAACAAACACCCTAAAATCCGGGTTATTAGATAATTACTACAGCTATTAGCATCAGCTAGTCAGCACCAACTAATGTTTTTGGAGCCCAAACTCACTGTCCAGTGCAAATTACAGTTATTGACAAAGGCAACCAGGTTAAACATTTTCTTACAAGTTGTTTCCATCATCTTATCTTTACTTTACATCCTAAAGCAAAGGTCCAGTCAGGTTCAGTTTGGTTGACTGTAAAGAATGACATGGCTCATCTCCGACCCAACCCCTGGGTCAAACATTTTGACCCATTATTTGGTCAAAAGCAAACTATTTACCTCATCAACTGAATATTATCTAACATAACATCTTCACATCATTGTTATTTATGGTTTTATAAACAGCATTTTATATCACATATATTAAACAAGGAGTGCACTCTCTAGTGGAAAATATATACAAATGATTTAAAGACATTTAAAATAGGCTTGTTTCTGTGAAAAGTACAATGTTTGTAAAAAAAAAAGAAGCAGGACCCAATTGCAGGCACAAAGGAGCCCTGCAGTATTTTTAATAACAAAACGGAAACAACAAGTTTATGAAGGTTAACAGATGAACTGAGGAAAACCAGGGAGTGATTACTGAGTGACAACAGGTGTGCTGATTACTAACGTAATACAGGTGGCGTATGAGAAGCTGAAAGCAGAGACTACAGAGGAAATCTTGTGGTATCAATATAAAAGCAGAACAAAACTAAAAGCTATAACAAAGACTCAAACCCTGACACAGTTTCTGTACAATTTCCTCCCAAACGCAGTAAAATAGAGGCATAAAAATAAAGAAACAGGAAACAATCTAAACACTAGTTCCTCAAGAAGAACGTCAGTAAAAACACTTTCTTACAAGCGCAGGTGGATTTTGTGTTAAGTGTGTTGTTGGTTTGACAAATCCTAATGCTCTAATCAAAATAATCTGAAAAAGTATTAAATGCTTCAATATAATCGTCAACCTTTATGATGAATCTTTACGCTGTACTGTTTATAATTCCCACTTTACCACTTTATTCAGTTGTGTAATTTTTTTGCCTCCTTCCTTTATTGTTCTCTGCCTTCTTCTTCCACAGTATCATCTGTCAAGGGAAATTCGACCTACATCGTGTAATTAAACGATCGATAGCTCTATAATAGTGAGGTTTGTGTTCGGGCCAGAAGTCCAGCTACCATGACTGATTGAGATCTGTTGCATTAGACGTGTGGATGTAAGTTGTGTCCTCTGAGGGCTGAGAGGCAAAAAAATTAGTTCTTGTAAAGGCAAAAAGTTGAGGAACTTTGGCTTTTATAGAGCAGAATGTGAGATATATTTTCAATTTGACCAGGTAAATTACTTTTTGCTATTTCAATAAAAATGTCTCTAATTGGAAGTCCAGTTTATTTGATTACAATTTCAAAATCTCATTTAATACACAGGTAAAAGTTTGGTGTCTTTGTTGTCTGGGCTATACTGGTATCAGCCACATAAAAGGATTTAGATAGTTTTTAAATGTTCCCCAATATATCGCCTGAAATTTACAATTTGCAACGCAAATTAATTTACTTGAAAATAGTAAACAAACTAAATTATTTATTTGTTTAAGGTGAGTAAACAGAAGCTACCTTTAAAGGAAATTTACATCAAACTTCACACTGTTGAATATGAATTTTCTGCATTTCTGCCGGAATCGTCTGAGACCTTTCCTTGACGCGTGTTTCCGTGTTAAAGTATTTAATGAAAGAGGCTGCAGTCAACACAAAGTAATAAATCTAAAACAGCTTTTAAAAGCCAGCAGAATAGTAAAGTTTTCAAAATGCCAACAGACATTTCTTATCTCGCATCACAACAATTAAAGCTGTCTGGGAGTTAAAAACACAATAAATCAAACCTAGGCTTGCAGGTTGCCATGGCAACATGTATAATTATGATAATTAGACAGTTGTGAGAAATCTATTATATCCACATTAAGTAAATATCCACGGAGACCTAAATGTTTCCTGTCAAGAAATTGTGGGAACAACTGCGTTCTTGACATTAAAAGTAAAATGGGAAATTTTGACCCCTACAAGCGAGATGACATTTATTAGAATATACAAGTCTCCGTTCTAAATAACTTTTAAGAATCAGGGAAACTATGGTATGGAGGGTAATTATAATCAGCACACTTCATTGCTTGATTTGCATTCCTAAGATTGTTTCACAGACAATTTTTACCTCTGAAAGAGTGGTTTGCACTGAAGTAACAATGTCTGTGAACAATATTTTCTTTATAATGTATATACAGTCCTCAGCAAAGCTTTTTAACCTACGCCTAATTTCTTTATTATTTGCTTCTGAGGAAACAGACTTTCTTGTGACTGTTTAAACTGGCATTAAACAACAGATTTAGTCAAACTTTGGCTGCTTTTTAGTCATTTTCTGTCCATTTATTTCTGACCATAACAGCACATTGTACAGTTTGCATGTAAAAAAAGAGGAAAGTGAACACGTGGAGGACATAAAAGTGTGAAGTCCCCAAAAAATATATATTTACAGCAGATGATCAGGTGAAAGTCACTTAAAAAGAAAATAATCCAGGAAGAAACCTGACCCAGGACCTAAGATATACATCATCCTTTTGTTATAAGTCAAGTTTTCAGCTGACAGCTCTTTGAGAATCTACTTGTTGGTGCTGAAATACTCTTTTATGTGTCAAACTGTATTATCTTTGGTGTTTTTCACAGATTCAACTAATAAAAGAGGGAACAAATTCTGCTTTTTGACAGTAACATAAAGACTCATGGGTTTTAACGTGGGTTCTTTACTGAGTTCTCTATTATATCTCGACACAACACTGGTTCATCTCTCGAGTTTAGGAGCATTTTCTATGTCTGAATGATTTAAAGGTCAGAGTTAAACAACTTGACAAAAAGAAATCTTTTGAAAATAGACATTAAGATTAAAAAGGGAGGAAAATGCAGCTAAGATCCTTCAGATAGCCAAATAAGTAGTAGTAGTGACTAAAACTACTATAAAAATGACAAGAAGGTTCATGAGTTATTAGTTGACACCAACAGTTAATGACAAAGTTTTAAGCAAAAATATTGCCTAATGTGTAGCACTCAGAGTATGTGTTGTGAATGACCGTCAGCTACTACCACGCCTAATTTGAGGTCAGTATCTGTGAGATTTACTGAGTTTTAGCTATTTTTTGTTTTGTTTTTAAGGTCCATCAGTGGGAGCCATCTGGAACTGGGTTGATTCAGTTGTAGATGTACGTCTAACGATTACTATCTGCAAGTTTCATTAAAACTTGTCCCGTGGTTCACAGACACACAACAACCGTCGCGGTCCACCTTCACGGCAGATCAATGCAAAGCTCATGTCGGACGTTACAGAGTGAAGGTTAGCATCTCCTCTAAAGATTTAGTGCTGCAACTCTAACAACCGAGCTTTCAGCTGAAATGTCAAAGGTCGGCAGTAAAGCGTCAAGGAGAGGCGTCGCCTGTCACCCTCACTCGATACTCGCTGACTTCGGGGGTCAGACGCTATCAACAGGAGGTCACCAGGTTCTTGGCTTTGTGTTCGCAGAGGTCTGTGTGGACTCCATATGAGACATGAAGTACATTCAACGTATGGCAGGAAAACGTGGCCAATGTGCGAAGATTAACCTCTGACTTAACATACTGTCAAGTGCTCCGCTTTAGCAAAGTCTAAAAGTTATTGTGATCTATGGCTGCTCGGACAAAACACAAGCACTCGGTGTGTTAGCGTAAATGCTGTTTTGATCTACAGTAGCATAATTCAAGCATTGATGTCGTGTCGTCCCCCTTTTTAAAAGTCTTTGCCACAGATATCCCTCTCCTCTTCACTCTTGCTGCTTATAACATCGATTCTCCTTCATCATGCATCTTCAGTGTAAATTGTCCGCACCGACTTTTCGATTGATTGAGCCACGAGATAAAATAAATGTAGACACGGTTACAGCGACGTCATTGATCTGTGTGGTGATAGATGAAAAGCATTTATCAGTTAGGAGCACCCACGATAATTAATTGATATTGATTGAAACAAGCTGTGAAGAGAAATGACAGCATTCACCCCGCTCTCATGTACGCCTTGTTTTCAGACTTTATGGTGTCCAGTAAAGAATATATATATAAATACTGTATATCTCCTGTAGATGAAGGCTGTCATTGTAATGCACTGTCTCTTTCTATTATTCCTATTCAAAAGGATCATTTCAAACTGAAAATATTCCACAATCCTCAGCTCATTTGATTGCACCCAGAATCAGAGAGTGGCAACCACTGATTTAAATTATACATGTGAAGAGGTGAGATGAGAACTTGTCTTCGCTCTCCGTCTAGAAATTTGTGCAATTTAAACATCAAATCATTAAGTTCATTTGTTTCTGTTTCCGGTGATGATGTTAAAAGGGGCCTCGGCTTGTGCTTTCTAATAAAAGTGGAGATTCTGCTCCGCACGAGCCTTTCAGCCAATATCTTTGGACGAACAGTGCAAACAAGTCACTTCAATGAGGGGAAGGCAGGATTTGCAGAAGTAGCTGTTAGTGTCATTTAATTTAAAAGAATAAAGTTACATCTGAAGTAATGTTTTCCTTTCTGTGCAGGACATGTTGCGCTCCACACACACAGTATAATCTGCACTCGACTGGATAAAACGTGTCTTCTGCAGCATTAAAAGACAGTTCAGATCTTTTGAAGTGGGGTTCTGTGGAGAGGTTATGAAAGGTTAATATCTTACCTGTTGTAGTTTGATTTTGATCCAATAGACAAGTGAGCGGCTAGTCGGAGTACGGTCAAGACTAAAGCAAGTTGCTGTCATCCTAAGACAATTAGAAGCTCGAACATCTGGTGGCTTTTTGATTTTTTGGATGTAAAACTGTCTGCATGCTTGGGTCCTAACCAACAACAACAACTATTACAATAACAGAACCACAAGTTTTAGCTCCGAACCAAAATACTTTATTCTTCAAGCACTTTGTCATACAATCTTTGAATAACCAAAAGTCTAATTTCTTTTTAATTGTTTCTCCTTTTCCAGCTCTTCAGAGCCTTCGTAGATCGTGAACTCATTTCCTAGACTCTCTAGTGCCAAAGGTGTCCACACAGAAAAGACCTAAACTTTGTTATCTACAAGGGCATGGTGACACCTCTTAGAGATATTTATTTCTCTGGGAAATATCAAGTACCTTAAACCTTGCTCCTGCTGACCCTTGTTGCTCTGCAATCACAGCCTGCAAAGCACCCTGTAATTACAAGCACCATCTTCTATTCATCAGTGGACCAAATGAAAATGCCTGCGAGCATAATGGACTTCTGCATCCTGATAGAAGCCATGACTATAAGCAGTTTGTGGATTTTTATTTTTTAATTAAAAAAATAATAAAAGGTCAGAGACAGAAAAAAAGAAAAAATATGTATTTGTTTTGTTGAAATGAAGTTAAAGGGCTGTGATAATGGATAATTTTAGATGGTTTCTGCTACTTTTTTTAATGTATGCCATTGTTTAAAGCCAAAAGTTAGATTTAAATGAAAAAATTGGTCCAGCTCTCTGACATGTTGGTAGTTAGGTTTCACCAACATGATTTAGTGCCATCTCATGTTTAATAAAATTAAATCTTTTTATTCATTTATAATTTTTCTGACAACAAAAAGTAAAAACCTGAAAAAAAAAAAAAAAACGTTCCCCAGTATTGTACTCACTAAACACTGACAATGGTTGAAGTTGGGAAATGATCTTGATGTCATTTTTTAGGATTTGATGCAACTAAATAGTTTCAGTTTATTGACAAAGTGCCTAAACCAATAGTGACTGTGAGTCAGTCTTTGGGCCAAGACCAGAATTTCTTTCTCAGACTTTTCTGATGAACATTTAATGTTAAAGGTACAGTACTTCTTAAAGACCTGGAAGAAAAAACCCCCACTTCTAACAAGGAAATTATCAGGTTGAATTGGTAACAATAATCAGGGTGAACTTATTGATGAAGTAAATTACATTAAATTTCTGCAAAGAGTGTCAGTTTTCTTATTTTGGCATAAAAACTTGACCACTCAGCTCTACTTTTACAAACCATTTAGCTGTGAGACACCATTTTACACAAAATGTTTATAATACTAAGTGATGTTTATTCCATAGAATGTAATTATATTTTAGAAAAACTCCTTCATTAGTTCATTGGGTTAAAAGGAAGTAATGTGGTGTGAAAATGATTAAAATGGGTGTTTGCTTGATTTACTTTAAAAGTTTCGATTTTTCACACTGCATTGCTTTTGCATCAGTGATCAAACGGACCCTTTCTGGTAATGGACCGCACACCAACAGTGTTCAGTGTAAACAACCACAGATTTCTATAGAAATTACATCTGATAAAAATGTGACATCAGCTTCACAATGTTTAAAATGGCGTTTGGATGAACTGTAATAAATTCTTTGGCATTAAAATTGTTTTAAGATGGCAGAAATCTAATTCAGGATTTAAACCACTCTGATTAGCTGCTAGCTTCTCTTCCTGCAGAGCTTCTCCCTGATTCTCCAAACTGAGATTGTTCTGACTGATGTCTACTGCAGGTAAGATACTAATAAATACTAATTATTTTTTAAACCATCCCAAAGCTGCTAAAAAATAGATAGCATCTGTTACATCCTAATCATCAACTAAAATGTAGTGTTGCTGTTCATGGAATGTTCTTTTTCGTTTATAATATTGACTCATTTCTGTCAACATCTTAGTCCTCTGTTCCTGCAGGAGAAACCACAGCAATAAAACCAACTTTTTAGTCTTTATATTCCTAGATTCTTTTATAATTATAATTCTTTTATTTGATAAGTGCCAAGCATGCTTCAAATACAGAAATGCCCTGTATTTAAAAGCTAAAAATCTTTCCTCTTGGTTCACTGATAGAAACATTATTTGGTCCGTATTTTAAAAAGAAAGTACTGAAGCTAAATGGTACAGATAAGATTTTAGTCTCTTTTTTTTCAATAAATCACGATAAAATTGAATACAGTAGGAAAAACAATTACTAAAAGAGAAAAAAACAGGAAAGAACACAAAGAGGAAAAGGATTTTTTTGACTACCAGCAATTTTGAAAGCTTATATGGGTGGTCTAATTAGTGTTAAAGACAACCAGTAATTATTTCACGATGAAGGAAGGCGCTTAATTACAGAAAACTTTATAAATAATTTATAATTTGGTTAACTAAAGCAACTGAAATACAAGAAGTTTCAACTATGAGTTCCTTTTCTGAGCTATTTCTTTCTGTTTTTGATATGAGTCAGTAGCTGGAAAATGAGAAATATAACATGGACAACCCCTAATTAGAGAATTCAAACACTTTAAATATCTGGTTTTGATTGAGATGTCTTCCTCATCAAGTGTTTGTTTGAAAGCTACGTAAGAATCATTAAACAAAAAAATGGAGGTGAACATTCATATTTTCAGCATATTAAAACAAATATCTTACTTTTGTTTTAGTCCGAATGAAAATCACTGTTAAGTGTTTAGTTTTTTAAAATTATTTGACAAAAAAAATGCATAAAAAAAGGAGACATGTTTATTTTAGCAGGTTATGCTTTATAATTATTATAATGCATCAGTGTTTTTTTTTAAGAGTAAATGAGCACAGTCGATGCTTAAATGTGCAAACAAGTCAACTGATAAATCCATGTGTTGCCCACATTATTGTGGAAAGTAAATGTGCTTAAGATGTGAACAAAAAGAGAGGCAGACAAGAAATTAAATATTAATAAAGGAGGGATAGAGAGAGTTTAGCTTTTTTTCTCTACACTCTTCTCTGTGCTGGAATTTCTTCTTATTTCGTCTCTAAAATCTAAAATCTTTTCTAGTTCTTCACCAAACCAAACCAGCTCCTCTTTTTGTTTATAACGCTGCTGTTTCTTATCTCGCTGGAAGTGGTTGCTGCACAGATGTGCTGGTCCTCTTTGACTCACCAGCAACCGATAAACACTTCAGTTTGCTTCTTCTCTCCTTTTCATCCTCCTTCGCCGTTTTTTTTTTCTTTCCTGCTTTGATTCGAGCTCCTGCAGTGACCAAAAAGATACAACAACGCAGCGTAGCACTCCTTCTCTGCAGCTAAATATACACTGTTGCGCTCATCTCTTGTTATATTTTTAATGGCTCTCGGTGCACTCATCCTGCAAAGTCTCCCTAGGCCAGATTCTTTCTCTTCCCCTTCTCCTCTACGGCCCTTATCCCTTTAGCCTCGGGGCATTCACAGGCCTGCCGAGAGAAATCAACCCTGCATCGCTGGAGACATGAAGACAAAACCCCCGCCTCCCCCTCAGTGCTAAAATAAACCGCACACCTTCCCCTTGCATTGTTAGCCCACAAGTCTTGCTTCCAGGTGAAATTATTGGTTTGGTTTTACCTCATGGGTTGTTAAAAATCATCTTAAGCTTTGAGTTACAATAAGAAAAGCATACAGTTTCCTTATATAAAGCTGGAGGGATGAGAAGAGCACATTACAGACTGGATTTGGTGCAAATGCTTTGATCCTGAACAGAACTCCATTATATGAACCTCCATACAGCTGTTCCAAAATGGCTGCTTCTGGATCTCTGCGACAACTAAATGCGCATGGGGGTAAAACCAAAAAAAAAAAAAAAAACATGTTCTTGCAGATACATACAGATTAGGATTAGAGCATGGGCTGCGGTGGTAGGGTGTTTGTCATTTACAAGCGGTTTTAATCAGGGTCTGTCCCAGGGCGATGCCGCTCGCCTCAGGAGCCCTGAAGAGCACGGGAGGAAGAGGAAGATGAAGGAAGGAAGAGAGGATGAGGAAGGGGGTGGGGAAGACGATCCCATGGTTTCATTGTGTGTGCAAATTTAAGGAGACCTGAATGTTTTTTCATGTTCTGTATTCCTTTAGCTGGCAAGATGGCTGCTTCTTTCTGCGACTGGTTTAGCTCAGGCCCTGGTGTGTGTGCATTATTTGAGCGTTAAGATGTCAGTGTTGGTAACCACCGGCTCCATTAAAGGCAGGCAGCACGGCCTCAGCCAGTGAGCCCAGGCAGGAGAATGAATTATTAAGGAGGGGATGAGGTGGTGGGACATTTTCACCGTCGCCCTCGCGAATGTCATCCTACTCAGTTGGGAGACACACAGGCAGAGGCTGGCTTGACAAAAATCGACAGTGACTTCCTCCTCCCCCCACCCGGAACCGGTTTGATCCTGATTGCAGACACTGCAGCTGGCAATTTCTAGAATAATCTGCGGCTCCAGCCCTGCCTGCCCTGCCCCCGACAAATACGCCAGCTCTTTCCAACCCCACCCTGCCTCGCGCCCCAGCATCTTCTATACGGCCCTCCAGCAGCATCGATAATATGGACTGGAGAAGAGGGCTTTGACTTGCTGAATCAGAGGATCTCACCTTCCCGGTGCACGTGATGGGAGGGAAATAATGTGGAGACCTGGAAGCTATTGGCAGCTGTTAAAGTCAATAAGTTATAGATTTCTTAATAATAACAAAGCCAAGTTCATGATACATAGAAATGTGAAGGCTTGAATAATCTATAGTCCAACAAAAATACAGAACGTATGCCTATACATGACCTTCAGGAATAAAAAAAGTGATTTGTTTTCACATCAATAAGATATAAATAGTGACAGTTCAGCTTTTTAAAGTGGGCTTCTGTGGAAAAGTTATGAACAGTTATTATATTAGCTGCTGTAAATCGGTCATTGAATGGCCTCAGTTTGGAGTTTAATACTAACCAAATTAACAAGCTGACGGCTAAGACAAAAGTGGATTAGATTAGATTGGACTGTTACAAAAAAAATTACATGTTTTTTTTTATTTTGCTAAATATTTTGTTATTCCTGCTGCAAGTGCCCCAAACTGCACTTGAGGTGCTACAGTTAGCTGCTGCTAACTGCAAATAGCTACAATATTCAACATAAATAAAAACTGATGTGAAAGTTATGAATTATAAAATAATGTTTGCATGAATTGCTATGAAAGTTTTGAGGTTTGAGTTGTTTGAAGTCAGCAGCAGTCCACCTTGGTCTTTGCAGCTCTTTGACTAGCTGTTAGCTTGTTGATCCAGTCAGATTAGGACTATTTCACAATTTATAAGTAAAAAGGGCTGCATACCATTTAGTTTTGCTTGAAGGCATTTTTATTCTGCTTAAAGGCAGCTGCAGAAGTGGAATACAGCACTCATTATTACACTTCTACTCTCTCTACTCCTTCAACTCAAAATGTCTGCCATGGAATAGGCCCAAGAAACTATTTCTCCAGACTGAGGCTGTTCAAAAGGTGAGACATTTATTGTTAATAATCATTCCAGAGAACCCCCCTTTTAAAAGACCCGAGCTATCGCTTTTAGCTTTTTTCACAGGAGTCAGAGTCATTTATTTGTTCATGATACAGGGCTCTCCTTACTCATTTGCCTAAAAATATGCATTTGTCACATTACATATAAACATATTATCTATTGTCAAACGATAAGTCTACTTTAATAATATTAAAATCTTTCAGTATATAACACCTAAAATCCTAAAAATTAGAGCTGTGGAAAGATGGGACCTTCCTGGGCAGAGTTTGCATGTTCTTCCTGTGCTCATGTTGGTTTCCTCCAGTTCCAAAAGACCAAAAACATGCATGTTAGGTTATTTGGTAAACTCTAAACTTGTCTGTATGTGTGAGTAAGAGTCTGTCTCTATATGTCCCTGTGATGGACTTGTGACCTGTCCAGGGTGTCCTCCACTTCTTGCAGAATGACTGCTGGAGATAGGCACCAGCTCCCCGAGACCTGGAAAGGAGAAGAGGGTAAAGAAAATGGATGGATGGATAAAAATTAGCTGTATTTTATGCTCTGAGTGTTAGATTCTGTATCTACAATATGATTTTCACATTCCAGCTTTAGAGAGTTATTCACAGTCAGTAGCAGGTCTGCATTCTGATTGGTACGGCAGCAGAAAATGACAGGAAGGAAACAGTTTGTTCTCCTTCTCCAACAACTGAAACTGTTTATCTGTTAATCACTGTAGTAAAGCTGGTAAATCTCCTATGTGTGCAGCAAGCTGTGCAGTGGTCTCCCGGCGGGCGTACCACCAGTTCTATGAGTTCAATTTACTAAACATCAAGGGACGTAGAGTACAACATTTTATGGAGATTACATTTGTATACAGATTGATTTATTGTAATTTGCTTCTGAGTGGCAATTCTCTATTTAAAAAGTGAATAGCACTATTCTAAATTAAAACAACATGATTCTGTGGCATTGGTTCACCACTTTTAGTGCTTCAAAGCACAAAGAGAGGATGCAGTTGTTGGGTTTTTGCTCAATAGGCCTGATTTTTACCTAAAATAGTAGAACAAGCACAGGTGTATTAATGATGCATTAATGAGGTTCTGCTCATGAGCAGAAAACTAGCCTGCACAGGTGCAGAAGTCGGATGCAGTCCCTGTTATCACACCTGTGCTTGTCCTGCTATTTTGAGTCAGTGTTTTATTTTATTTTTATTTTTTAATTTATTTTTGTGAGGGTATTGAAATAGGTCAATTCTTGCACTGATTCTGCACCAAACTATTAAGATGTGTTCAAGTGCAACTTTGACTGCTATTGACTTAATGGTTAAAAAGGACTTGTGTAGGAGATTGAGTGAAAGAAAAAGAAAACTCAAACTGCTGTCAAGTTAGCAGATGTTTACTTGTTTACTAGTCTCTGTACCCTTAGGAATACTTATTAGAGAGTAACTCTTTTAGAGGGACCACTTTCTTAGTGTTTGATGTTGATAAGTAAAAAATAAGCTGTCAGAACAAGAAATCAGCTACATTACATTCCCTTTGAGCGAGATAACCACAGCATATATTAAATCTGAAGAGCTGAGGATGCATACAGTACCACATGTCATGCATGCCAATGATGACTTTAGTCAGTCAAGACAAAGTTGTGCTGCTACAGAGGAGTTTCCTGCAGTAACCAACTGCTCTGCTTGCTTTCTCCTGTTTTTTCATGCTTCCAGACACATATACTCATTAAGACACCTTATTTTTAAGGAGACTCGGGGCAGTGGATCGATCGTGAACCCGTGTTCGGTTCCAGCTGCTTCAGAAGACGGGCTTTGTCACTCACTGCTGGTAACCTAGGAATCCAGGCTGTCCTCCTACACACAGGCTGCTCGCAGCTAAAATAATTGTCCTATCAGAGGCTTTTCCTCTCTCAGTGTAGTTTATTAATACAGTGCTTCTTAACTAAACTGCGTGCACCAAGCATCTATGTAGGTTTAACTAGTCAGTTGATATCTAACACGTACGAATGTGTTCAGCATGTGTTTTTACAAATTCCTTTTAAATAAAAGAGGGGAATATTCATATGATTAATTGTGATAAATATGTGCACACATCTGTGACTTCGCTGTCTAACAGTAACATTTATTTCACGTAATTTAACAAACGGAACTTAATGAAAACCAAACATGGTTTGTCACAATATTAATACAGAACAGGAAATAATATTTTACTTTTGATTAGCTTTTGGTGTTTTCTTTTTACAGCATATTTTCAATTAACTCAGCTTTTTGAAGCAGAGTTTGGTGGAATGGTTATAAAAAATGATATTTCACTTCAGTTTCAACAAAGTTTAATTCTGACCAGATTAACAAGCTAATGGCTAATCTGAGTGACCAAATTCAAATTAGATTGTTGCCATCCTAAAACAACTCCATTCACAAAAATATCCAATTAGTTCATACACACACCGTGTTACAAACATTTATACTGCTGTCAGTTTTACTTTACATAGTTATTTACATAGATTTCTTTTGATTATTTGCAAACACAAATAGCAGCAGCTATACAGTTACTGTAGCATTTAGAGGGCACCCTGGGGCACTTCCAGCATAAATATCATGATATTTCTGCAAGAATTACCAAGTGATGCAAAACTGAGAGCAAGCTAATGGTTTAAAATATACAGTTTGCACGAAATGCAATAAAATCTTTTAGACTGGAGTTGTTTAAAGGCAGCAACAATCTTCTTTAGTTTTGGCTCCTCTCAAACTACTTCTTAGCTCATGAATTTAGTAAGAATTAAGCTCTTTTCTTCCAAACTGAGGTTGTTCAAAAAGCTATCTACAAAAGGTAAGATATACATTTTTCATAACCTTCTTACAGAGCCCCACTTCAAAAGATCTTTGCTCAGAGTTTTTTTACTTAAATTCACAAGCAGAGAATTAAAGGTTCTCATTGCAAACCATAAAATAAAACAGAAGAAAGGCTTATCCTGAGCTATTTCAAATGGTGCAGTTTGATTAAGTTTACTCCAGTGGTTTTCCAGATCTAGTGATCTGCAATTATGAAATGCAGGTACGCAATCAGCGTAAACAACACACTCAAGTGAATCTGCCAAAAACCATTTGATTGACCTACATTAGGCTGGCTGTAGTCTGTGCAGGTGAACAAATGTGGTGGAATCGGACAAGCGTAGAATCTGGGAGATGCTTGGGTTTAAATATTAGAGTGACTCTGCTGCTGAACACAAAGGAAAGGAGAACGAATGCGTAAGAAAACTCAAATACTATCTGCATACTTTACTCAACAAATCTGAGCATAAATACGTACCAATACAGCAAAATTGTCAGACCTCTCCATCCCAAACGACTCTTCTATGGACGCCATCATTGTTGACCTATTTTCAGTCACTTCAGCTGTTTCTGTAGGTAAATTTTGCTTACAAATGTTTACAAATGTTTCCTTACTTTAGGATTTTTTTCTCCTAATGATATCGCAATGAGTACCTTTCTTACAGCCAAATTGTTTTACATTACATATTTACACAATTTGAGAGGTTTTTGAAAGCCGGAGCCCCACTCAGCACTCATCATACAGTTTTTTTGTGTAATTTCTAAAGGTTGTTTGGTTTTAATAATGGTGTGAGTATGGAACAATGCCCACATTTCTTGGCCAGAATTTATACAATATCTTCCCAGGCACCTCTGACACAGTGACAGAGCATTTCAATGTTGGGTTGGCTAGGACGAGTCACCATTTCCCCCTAGAAATGGAGAGTAATTTTCTCTCTATTTCACATTTTGGGCCCGAGCACAGATAGACATGATAAGATGGAAATTGGCTGAGGGATAATTTAAAGGGAGGGTTGCCTCACTTGGAGTAACATGCACAGCAATTAACCACGGGAGAGATGAGTGTGCTTTGTCTCCATGATTGTGAGCTGGAGCTGCTTTACCAGCCACATTATTATCATCAAAATATAACAAAAAAACCTGACTCGGGCAAGTCCTAACAATAGGACTTTTGTGGGTTTTTAGGTAGCTACAGTCAGCTTTCAGAAGCCATTATTCCAGCTGGATTGTATCTCATATGTTTATTGGGGTATAGATTTAATTTTAAGGTGATATTTCTATCTGTTTGCCTATCCGCTAACTCAATGGACAGGCTTCTAAATTTGTTGCCATTTCTCATTCAGAATTGACAAGTTCAAGCCCCCCAACTGTTTTTGGCTCCTGGGTAAAGTCTAATGTTTACAAATAGGCTCGAGACTTAATGGGACTTGGGGGAATCAATTGGCTCTTTGTGCAAGAAAGAAACAGCAAGAAAGAGAATAGATGTGTGCACGTTTAAGTGAGCGCGTGCACACATGCATGAATGAATTTAGTGTTTGTATGCTTACTTTTCTGCTTTTGGTCTTTGGGTAATTGGTGGTGAGCTTGGCGGGGCCAGTCTTGAACCGTGTGGTGTGTCACTGAAGGTTGCTCCCTATTATTGCTCCGAAACTAACTGTATGATTGGAGGGATTCAGCCAGAGATCCGATGAGTCATTTTATCCTCAGAACACACAGTAAACATAAAATCGTGGGTCTGTGATAGAGGCAGAACCGTTTGCAGTGATTAGCAACACAGTTTATTACATTTTCTCCTTTTAAAACATTGAATATGTGGAGTTTCTTCCAACTTGTGTAACATCTCTGATGGTTTTACTGCACTGAGGCTGTTTGGAGCAAGTCAGTGAGTGTAGTGATGTCTAAAATGCAGTGTCCCTTTAATACTGGAGGCTGAGCGCTACAGCACAGCACGGTCACTCCAACAGTCAATAAAGTACAAACTGACCCCTTGCCTGAAAAGCATTTGAAGGTCAGATTTAACTCATGACAAAGATGTAAAATCAGTATGGGAGTCTGAAAAGAGACATTATAGAGAATATACTTGTTTAATTATTTATTTTACTACACATACTGTAGGAAAAAACATGCCATGCCTTCTTTATGATGCAAAGTTTTTGAGAAATTAGTTTTTTTTCTGTAATAGAAAAAGTGTTTTTACTTTTTCTGAATGCCAAGTTTTGAGGTCCAGATTTAGGTTTAGGATAACTTTATTATCCTCAAGGGGCAATTTTGTTCACAGCTGACAGTGGGACATAAAAACATAAATAAATAAAACAATGAACTCATTTCTCAATAGATTACATGTGTATGATCAAAATATCAATTTTGATTTTCAAGTTATTCATGCCGCGTAGTTTCCAACAAATGCCCACTTTAATTTTTACAATTTAATATCGTATGACCTGCAGTTATTTAAAAACATAAAACACAAAATGAGTTTGAATTTGTTTGCTGTTTTCATGCAACACAGTGATATTGTCACATGGTGGAGTTAAAGATCTTTGTGCAGGACTGACAGCAGATGGATTTAACAGGACAAAACTCAAAATATTGCTGATTTTAGTCAATAGATCTGTGGGGGGTTACTCAGAAAAAGTAGAGTATATAATGATGATCAAAGAATTAGTTGTATAAAATATAGGTTTTTTAAGTTTATGTGAATTCAGGCAAATGGTCCAAGTAAATAATTCACCATCAGTGGCATTTCTTTGCATTACACCAAGGCTAGAAAGAAAACTGTCTCAAGAGATTTTAGTTTTTTTTTTAGTTTCTACATAATGTTAATTTTGATCTCAAAGAACTCGTTCAGTTCTTGGCTCAGAGCGACGATAACACAGATTGGTCCACATCCAACTTCTCTGTTCGAGAAGAAAAGAAGCTTAAAAGCTACTAAATATAGGTTTTTAGTCACTCCTTGAAGCTCTTACAATGCAGGGCAAAATTACAAATGGATAAATAAATAGCATCTCAAACCTGAGGGGCTGTGTTTAGGTTTGAGAGTTTGCATTCATTTCATGCACAGAAATGTCTCCACCTGTCCAAAGTTCAACTTCAGCTGCTTGATGTTGGCTGTTTCTGTGTCCCCGGTGTAAGTGTGTCAGAGAAAGTGAAGAAATATTCAAAGACAGGGGGAGTGTGTGGCCCTAATGTGACAGTGTGTGTGTGTGTGTGTGTGTGTGTACACTAGCTATGTAATTTAGTCCTTGCAAATGTATAATTTGGTTAGACCAACTGCTCTCGGAGTGTGTTGGAATGCTGCCAGCCCTATGATCTGAGTGTGTGTGTGTAAATTCATTGCCTCAGTCACAGGAAGCTCTTTGTAATCCTCCCTCTGGCTTCTCATGGTGACACGCCGCAACCTTCAAGTCCAAGGTTCTTCAGCTCACCGGTCTCCTCCTGCCTGCAACACGACAGCATCATATCAGTACTTTCTGCAACTCAGCAGCCCCTCTTCTGCTTCCAGCGTGACAGCGAGGTGCATGCAGCCAAAAATCTATATCTGCAGCCCCCTTCGCTAATGTAGCGATGGATGAAGAGCTCGCGGTGATTGGTTTTGGGTAATCAGCTGAAATGCTGGCACATGCAGGACAACACCTGCTGCTGAGGGGAGCAGCCAGAGCTAATAGTGGGAGAGCTGGGGAGCGTGGGGAGGGGGAGTTCGCCTGCTGCAAACTCCAAAGACAGTTCAGCCTAATGCAATTAGCTGCCATGTTCTCCTCCAGCACAATTGCATTATGGTTTTTTACATTTAATTTAGCCAGTGCAAAATGAAACAGTATCAGAGAAAAGAGATAATGAGAGCAAAGTGATATTGAAATCTGCACAGTGTTGGAAGGCCAATAATGAGACAATGAAACACCGTGGCTGACAACATGTTACGGTAAAACATCTAAATTGTGTCGTTAGATGGATCTATCTTTGTGTTAGTGCAGCAAGTTTACAAGATCCGAATGAAACCTTATATTTTTTTAGTCTCTATTATTTCTGAAGTGATGTTCTGTCAAACAATTATCAATAGTTAATATCTTATCAGCCAATAACAGAAAACTATACAGAAAAGGGCAAAAGTCTTCATCTAAGCTAGGCTAATGGTTAGCCATACGAGTGCCAGTTCTTCATCGTTTTACAGGCTTATAAAACCAGCAACTCTCAAAAACAACATGCGGGAAAATAACTCTACATTAGATAATTTTAAACCTTTATACTTTTGCATCTTTTGTTTAGTTTGTTGCTGTTTAATCAAAGGAACGATGTTCATGTTACAATTGTATGTGTGCCGAGCATAGACTGTGTAGATGTCGATGGTGGTGAGGCTGCAAATGTGTCAGTGCGTCCAATCAGTTCAAAACTTTATTCAACTCCAGCAGAATGTCAACCACATCCGCCATATTCCTTAGTCTTTCTCAAAACCTGTATCCTGGAGTGCATGTTTGCATGGGTTTTAAATTGATCTTCCTTAAAGGCATCCTGTGTTTGTTTTACCCAGCTCTCCTCCAGTATCTTTCACAATAAATGTTAATATTTCAGTAAGTATAAAATGAGTATTTGGTGTTCTACCCGGTTGTTGAGCTCATATTAAAGTCCATATCAAAATAAATGATGTGGTTTACTGCTGTGTGGCTGAGGAGGCGATAGCTGGCCCTATTAGGGAACTCTTCTTCCGATGCTCCAGTCATCTTTCTCAGCTAAAGCAGCGCAGAGAGACAAGCTGCTGCAGTGTGACTTTGCTTCTCTCATGCTTTGATTCATTATTCAGAGCCCGAGAAGTCATCCTGCATTCCCTCAATAGCACAGAGAAACACGCAAACTCCCTCACATTTAAATGCACTGAAGAGGCATACAAAACAGAGAGAGCAAATGCAAATACAGACATTTTTGTGAGGTGTAATGATTTGACTAAATTAATTGAATTTATAGAGATTTATGTTTTTATTCTTCATTCAAAGCATTAGATGCCTGATGACACACACACTGCCCCCTTCTGCCAGCACTACTGGCCTGCACGCTGTATGCAAACGTTTTTTTTTCTTTTTTTAATTTAATGACTCGGTAATGACAGCGACTTATGTCCTTACCATAGTTGATTTGTTTCCTGGGTTTTAAGAGTAGATTATTTCCATGGTACAGACTTAGCATAAGCTGTTGAGAAACCACAAGCACTGCACTTCAGTCCCGGTTTGGGATTTTAGCCAGGTCTAATCAGATTAAAGCACTGTCTCTCCCTCACCGCCACCCCTCACCCCTCTCTCTTCTTTTCCTTTTTTCATACAGCATGCCATACAGCTCTTTCTCTCTCAGTTCTACTACATGATCCTGAAGAAGGGAGCCAAAAACAAATTGCTTTTAGTGGAAGCTGACAAGTAGTTGTGTAGAGAAAATAAAAGGTTGTTTTGAGCAGATTAATTCTCCGTCGCAGGAAAGCATGGCAGTGAGGCTGCTGTGTGCTGTCTCGCCTTTGTGACAAGGAGAAGATAGGTTTTTTAAAAAAATTCTCAGACAGGGGTTGTGGACTTAGCCAGGCAGAAGAAAAGACTTGAATAAACTGCAAATATTCATTTCTAATACGCTGCAGTGGCATGTTGTTTTGGTTAATTTGAGTCGATTCAAGTTTGTTTTATCCTCAGACAACAGGAGATGTTTAAAATCATCTCCAACCTGCTCCTCCAACCTGATCCAGTCTCATATCTGCAAGCAAATATAATTTCAGACACATTCTGTTCTCATTAGTTTCACAGTTATATTACAAATAGAAGCGAAACAGCTGTGGAATTATAATTCTAGTGGATGATAACACATCACGCCTCTGGACATTTGTAGTTTTTTTTTTGTTCTTGTCTGTGGTTTATGGGAGAGAAGTCCCAACTTCTAACCTGTGAAGGCTTCTTTCTGGCCTGACCTGGATCCTTCAGTGTGAATTAAATGAACAATGAGAAGTGCCGGCTGAATGATGGCTCCACGCGCCTTTGTGCCTCTGTTACAAAACCACTTCTGAAAAGGGCGGCCTGGATGACACACTCTGTAGAAATCGATCACATTTACTCAGCCCCTGGGCCTTCCAAAAAAGCTGGATTTAAAGCAAAAATAAATAAATAAAACGACAAAAAAAAAAGGGAGAATGAAGCAAAATCCCTTTTGCATTTGAAAACAGAGTGGAACAAAAGTGAATATGGGCGGGTTGCGGAGAGATGCCTCGGTCTGGGGATACTTTGCAGACTCCGGCGTGCACTCATGCGGCAAATTTCATCAGCAGCAGCTCTATTGATTTTAAACCTTGGAAATATAAGACCAGGGAAGTCGGCCACAGAGATATCCATGGATGTTTGGGTTGGTTATCCATGCCTCTCCCTTGTCTCCGTCTTCTTCCTGGGAGCTTGAGCAAACCAATTGTCTGACAATGCTTGGCTAACTCAGAACGCGAACCTTCATTGAGAAGATATTAGATTGAAAAGACAGACATTGAATCCAGCGCTGGAAAGAGTCAGTATTTCAACTGATTTTGCCACAGTGAAGAACAAACCCAACAAAGTTTGCAATAACTTCACAGATTAATCCGACATTCTGAAGCTTTTTGTGTCAAAACTGATAAATAAAAGAGAGGAAAAGCCTTGCAAACATATGAGAATGTGCTTTAAACTGCATTTCTAAGCTAATATATCTTGATGCTAACGTGCTTCAAGGCCCCATCTCCTGACTTCTGATTGGACCAATAGGCTTAAGGCTAGTCTGATGGGGCTAAGACTAAAGTGGATTTCTGTTGTTTGAAAACTACTTTAACCTCAAAAATGTTCATGCAAGCACTACTTTATAATACTTTTTACATAAGTGGGTCCCAAACTTTCCTCAAAATAACAGTGGTAGGGATTAGTGACACAGGCTATTGCTAATTGAAGTGCACAAACTTTGCTAATAAAGCAATAAGCAAAGCTTTCATGGCAACAAAAACAACCATTATAACTACTTTCATCAATTTAGGACTCCTGTTTTCACTCTTTGTAAAAACAAAAGAATTATGGCAAAAGAAAACCATCATCTCAGGACCCCACACACGCCGTTTTATGACCCACAGTGGGGTCTCAAACCCAAATTCAGGAACCATTACATGTCTATTCCAGCAAAACTGTTCATGTATTCCTGCAGGAAGTGCTCCAGGTTTCACTAAAAGGGCAACAGCTGTTGTTGCTTTTTTCCCTTACGGATAATTCAATCTAAAAGAAACTGTTAAGTGTAATGTAAAGGTTTAAAAAATAGCATAACATGACATTTTTTAAATCAGTTTTTAGATGCCAGTTTTTTGTATCTACTCAGATTAGTTATTAGCTTTACCATCTGACTAGAATTATATTCTGTCTCTCTAAACTGAGGTTGTTTAAAGAGTTATCTACAAAAGGTAAGATACTAATTGTTCATAACCTTTTCAAACAAATGGACTGAACCATTGCTTTAAGTCACATCTCCATCCAAATGTAGGGGAACAAAGGTGGTAGCTCGGCTATTCTGTAATTTTCATAGTTTTATTATTATTATTATTATTATTATTATTATTATTATTATTATTATTATTATTATTTCAATGGTTTCTAATGATCTGTGAGCCCAAACTGTGCGAAAGTTAAGAGCTGGAGTCAGAAAGGTTTTATTGTCATGATACCGAGCAGAATATGGGAGAACGAGAGAGCTTGTGTCACTGCTCTGAGAGGGATTAGTGTATAAAAGGCAGTTAGAGACCCATTCTGTTGGGCCTGCAGCTTTTCAGATGCCTGGAATGAAAAACAAAAAGGAGTGCAGCTGCTGTGATTCTCGGCTGTTTTAAAAAGAACTGCCTCCTAATTTCCAAATGCTTACATCAAACAAATTAAAAACTGGGCTGACCTCAAGGCGGTGCTTTCTGGGTTTACATGGGGTCAAGGTTGAGCAAGGGTGTCCATTTATACTGTTCAACTCCAACATACAATCCCATCCATCTGTGTGGGTCTGACCTTGCTTTCCATCACAAACGCGCAGATAGCGACAAGTCAAGGGCCGCCGGAGCAATCAGCCCCTGCAAACACAGAGAAGTGATTTCCTAACGTCACCCTATCAGACCTCCACGTGTCGAGGTTATCTGTATGACAAAGCAACTTTCTTTGCATTTTCATGAGTCAACCGCGAGACGTGGATGAAAGGGAAATGTAGCGGTTGGTGACCTCGGGGTCAGAGGGTAGAGGGCTCCAGCTGGTCCCCACTGCCTCCTCATTGACCGATTCCCCATCCGGCCCATTGTACTCGGCGCGTGTCTATTGTTCTGCCTCAGCATTAAAATGCATAAATTCCTGTCAGGCCATTTCGGTGCTAGTTGACCTTATTAGCTAAGGTGGATACATAAAACATGAAGTTTGGGATCATTAAATATATCAGATTCACTTAAAGAGAAGGCAGTGAGTGCAGCTACGATATCTAAGCCAACGATCAGTATTTATGGTGCAATTATTAACACATAAAGTCCACTGTTCTGCAGAGTGAAAGCAAACAAATCCTTGGTGTAGTTCAGGGAGATACATCCGAGCAATCAACCAAGAGAAAAATGCCTCTGGAAATGCATCATGCACTGTGGAATCACTGCCAATTGTAGGTGCTCGCCACCCAGCCCCCACTCTCCTCTCTGTTTTTCTTCTCGGCATGCTTCTCGCAGAGCACACACCGACCTGCTGCGGCGAGGGAGAGGAGGAGAAGAAAGGTGAGAGGGGAGGCGAGAAGAGGTGCTGATACTCGGTAATTGAGGGGCAACCCTGCCACAGTTGACCCGGAGGAGACCGGGGATAAAATGCATTCAATTTTCTCCCTGCCATCCTGGGACTGACAGCCTGCAGAGTCCTGGTTCTGATTGACCAAACCAAGGGCTGTCACACTCAGTTTACCTCTCTCGTAGCTCAATGCAGACACTTCTGGCACTCATTCATGTGCATACTGCACAGATATTTGTAATGTTTCTGCCCTTGTCTTTGTAAGTGTTTGTGTGTCTGTCTGTTACCAAAATATCTCATGAACCACTGGATAAAGTTTAATGCAACTTGTAATCATTAGATGTGACTCCTCAAAAATTAACTTTTGGAGTCAACCCAATTTATAATGGCCACCACAGCTAGTCAACCTTCTCCAGTGCAAAAATGGCTACAGCTCAGTCAATTTTGCAGATACTGACCTAAAATTTAATGTGAATGACTCTCAGCTACTACCACAACACATCTCATAATAGGCCTATCACATGAGACTACACATAACATTATATTAAGGATTGATCAAAACGTCTATAACGCTGTCATTTCTCAACATAAAATGATAAAAATGTCTAAAACTCTGACATGAAAGGCGGTGGGTGATATACTTTCCCTTAGGCTTTTAATATACTGTGCTTTTGGCTTCTTCCCAAATGTTACAAACAAATCAGATTTTACACCACGACAAAATATGCACAATATAGTTTTTTGAGATATATATTCACAATTTCTAGCTGCATGAGCCTTGATGCATCCATTTAAAATATCTGTTCTACCCCCAAAAAGAGCAATTCATGTTTTACCGAGGCTCTAAAGCGCCTTTAGTTAAAAACAAAGCTTCAGTCCTCATCATCCGAAGCGCATTTCCCAAAAAATGGGGCCGATGTTGAAGCGGATAAATGGAGTATATTTAGACCTCCGAGTTGCTGCCCTTTGTGTTCTCCCTGATTTGTTCTAATGTGGTAGACTAATCCAGCAAAAGCAGATTATGCATGTATTAAATTACTTCAAATTGCAATACTTTTAATACGGCATTTGGAGTTGAAATGCAGTGGAAGCAGCTTACGGAACATGAATCTCCAAAAGTGTGTCTCTGCTGCGACAGAGAAAAGAACCTTGTAAACAATGTTTTCCAAAAGATTGTCACACAGATGATTAGATACAGTAGAATAGAGAAAATGCTTAAATAAAAACCCCAAAACATCAGCACAGACTGCTGACATGTGCTATATGTGTGTGTGTAATTGATTGTACAGTGTGACCTAAATAGCTACAGTAAAAAGACTTTTTTTTTACTCATGTTACTTTGGTGAATCGATATAATATCACTTTGCTGTTTCCAGTTTGCGTTTCTGCGCGCTGATTTTAGTGTCTCATAAAACCCCCCAAGTGGATTAGTGTGAAATGAGAACACGGAAGTGGGCAGAAGGGAGAAACAATTCATCTGGGTTTCTGCCTTACAGGCTTTTTTTGTGCAGTCTAAATCACTTTTTGAAAGAAGAGATTTTCAGGAAAAAAAGAAGAGAAGTTAATCAGATTGGCGATGACCTACCAAATCAGACACGTTGAAGCGATATTTCAGATCGTTTGAAGTGGAGTTTTGTTAAAAGGTTTTCAACAATTAATATCTTACCTGTTGTTTTCACTTGAATAATGCAAAACTGACAGTGTTATAAAATTAAAGGCCTAGCATTTTTTGAAGGAATGCATGTTGTCTGCTGCTTTTCATGTCAAAGTTTCAAACTAAGATCATCTTAAAATGTGACGAGATGGAGGTGTTGGTGAAGACTCTCAGCTACTACAACACCAGCAATCATGGCAACCACTGTGAAAATTTTGAGGTTGGGGTTAGTTTAAGATGACAGTAATGTGCTGGACTAGATGTTCAAATCGAGGCTGTTCAAAGAGCTTTCTACAACAGGTAAGATATTGATTGTTCTTTCCTCGGAGCCTCACTTTAAATGACCTGAGCTATCATTTGAAATACCGACTTACAGAGAAACGGTAGCCACAACTGGCTAAACAAAATTCACATCGAGATAATGATTCCCTGTATGGGCCACCTAATATGTAACAAATAAACAATGATAAGCATCAATAAAAACAAGAACAAAATTGGAAGTTAGGTTAGCCTCAGATCAGTTTATGCTTGTCACTGTTAGGGTTCTGCAGCCATGTGAGGATCCTGAATTTTACATGAAATAGCTTAAAAGAAAAATGCTACTTTGGGTTTAAGGGGATTTTTTTTACAAATACACACATAAACAAATCACTAAAGGAGTTGTTGGTGAATAATTTTAATAACTTTATGGCAGAAAGGTGATTGATTGATGGGTCATAGAAAATATGATCAGATACCCAAAATATAAAGTAATTACTTTGTTTAAACCATTAAAATGGGACGGGAGAAAATGGAAGCTAACTATTTAACTGAAGGAAACTAAAATAAAGATGTGTTGTCATACCAATGAGTTTGATTGTTACCAATCACAGAAAAATGATTATGTTGTTAAAGAACTGGATCTGGATTCTGTGCTTGCCCCCGTTCACCCAGTGAGCGTCCTCTCAATGACAAGCTGTAGTCCGACCACCATGATGACACAATGCACCCATCTGCCCTTCAAGCAGCAGCATGAAGGCTGACCCGTGTGTGTGTGTGTGAGTGTGTCCCATCTGCCCTTTTAGCCGGGCAGGCAGCATGAAGCTGACCTCTGACCCTTTGTATTACGGCAGCGCCATGTGCCAATGAGCAAAGTGATGAGATTGACCTGTGTGAGCTTCTGCTGCTGCCGTGTGAGTGTATATGTGACAGACAGAGCAAGCTCCACCTATCAGAGCACACATCAGCCTTCTGCTGCTAAAATCAGTGTGGCTTGTATTAGTGTTGCATTCGTCGGTATAATGAGAGGAAGGATTTGGTTTACATGCATGTTCAACAGCATGGGACACATACTTTAGGTGGGTTTATGCAAGTAAGAGATCCAATACTCATCTGAGGACATGGCGACATCCTGAGCTCTGACACAACCAATCAAGGCAAAGCCAGTGTGATCGCCTTGGCAACCCCTGTCACCACATCCTTTATCTAAAGATTTCTCCAATCAGGGAGCAGCATGGTTCCTCCCACAGGAGGGGGAGATTGTGGCAGCCATTGCTGCAGAGGCTGCTGCATGAGCAGATGCTCCTGTAATCAGGATCCAGTGAGGAGAGGATCACTAATCCTAGATTATGGCTCTCTGGGATTAGGACATGCTGATGCACAGGTTTGCACTCACCTCCAATCCCCCACCAGCCCTCAATCTGGCACCCTGCTCCCATCTTCAACCCTGAGGAAACCATTAGAGTCATGGTGATGGCAGCAGCTATCAAATCTGGACTGAGAGGTCTTGTTAAAGGTGTTGGTATGTTGATATGAAGAATCCAGAGCTCACCTGCTGTCTGGTGTTTGGTGTCTCTGTGCTTTCTGATGTTATAGTGGAAATAAACACAATAATCTGTGGTAACTTGTTGTTTTGAAGGCACTAGGTAAGCAGAAATTAGAGTTTCTCCCTGTCGACACAGTCACAGCGAGCACTGGTGGTGAAGTAAACAAAAGACATTCCAGCGCCGAGGGATTCCAAACTGCTGTACCTGACATGTGACACAGAGAGAAAATGTGTGGAAAACAGAGCAAACAGCTGAAGCAAAGTAAAAAAAAAAATTCAATCCTTTTACCAGAATTATAAATGTTCCTTTCCAGTGGTGTCCAATCCTGGTCTTGGGGGGCCACTATCCTGCATGTTTTAGATGTTTTCTGCTTTGGCACACCTGATTTGAATGACTGAGTGATTACCAGGCTTCTGCAGAACAAGAAAAGCTGCTGAGGAGCAGGGAAACGACTAAAGCATGCAGGATAGTTGCCCTCTAAAACTAGCTTTGGACACCACACAAAAATTCACCTTTTGTGCCAGTGTTGATCATCTTATGATGAGAAATGAGTTATAGCTGTTTTGGTCAAACCTTAAGAAATGTCATGCTCAGACTATGTATCGGTATCACTTTCAGCTACCACCACATCAAATGTTTGCTAAATATCTGGTAAAGGGATTGCAGGAGAGGTATCTTTGAGTTGGCTAAGCTCAGTTAGCTGCAGTGACCATTGTGAATTGGGTTGACTTTAAAAGTTATTTATTTGTAGATGTACGTCCAGTGATTACTTTCTCAGAATTTCATTAAAATCTGTCCACTGGTTCATAAGATATTTTGCTAACAGACTAACCCACATGTATTCACTCACAGACAAACATGATCGCACACCTTTTGCCTTTCTGTGGCGGGTGATAAAGATATATTTGCACAGTGGCAAATCCCTTTATCCAATAGAAAGTGATTTATAGGTGACAGCGTAGGAGATCTAAACCTTCTTTGACATAAAATCATCATGAGAACAAATGATTTAATCACGCAGACAAAAATCAGTTGTGAGAGGTAGAGAACAAAAAGGGGAGGGGGAGGAAAAGAAAAATCATGCAAGTAGAAGAAATAACTGCTTAAATCGTGTCCACTACAATAACTCATACATTACGCAGCGATGTGCAAATTAGGACCTTGGAGTCAACACGAGCACAAATAATTAAGTTGAAATATTAATGGTGGAACGTTCGCACGAGTGTGCAGCTCGCGATCAATTTGGGATTAATGAGTCGTTTATCTTCGTCCAATCCCGGCTCTTCTTGGTGCCAGTGCCTGCTGCAGGGCAAGTCTACATGGTGACGTCCTCTACATGTAAATGTCCAAATGATCCCCTAAACAAAATCAATTTATCCTGCGCAGGATGGCCCCCTGGTTGAGAATAAAGACAGACAAGAACCAGCTCTATAGAAGCCATTATTATCGCTCAACACCAAAAGGCGAAGGCGGATGATAATGTTTTTATTTGTGCCTCTGTGTGTTTGTCTATTAGCATAATATTTCATGAACCACTGGATGAATTTTATTGAACTTGTTGAAAGTAATCATTGGGTATATATACATCCACAACTGATTAACTTTTGAGGAAAACCCTCAAATCAGCTTTAGCAAACACAGTTTGGTCAGTTTCACAGATATTGAGCTAAAGTTTTGCACGGTAGCAGCTAAGAGTCATTTGTAACACATGCTCTGAGCGTGACATCTCATGATATTACATGAGATCACGCAAAACATTATTTTCAAGGTTTAACCAAAACAATTACAACATTTCTCAACATAAGATGATCTTAGTGGGCAGCGGGCAATATGTACTCCTTCTAGGAATGCTAGGTTTTTAGTTCTGTTGCAGATTTTGTATTAAAAATGTAAACTTTTTGTTTTATTTGCAGTCACCTGTCTCTTTTGGCCTCATTAGAAACCATGTAGTTTCAGTGTGGTTGTAGGAAAATCTTATGTTTTTTGGGGGGAATGGAGGTCATGACACCTGTTTACAGCAGTCACGTCTCTCTGTCTTTCTCCCTTTTATTCATTAAGGACCTTCCCCTCTATTCTGAAGCTGATTAAGCCTGACCTGACCAACCTAGTGCTGCTACATCCAATCAGTCTAATCACTCAAATGCTTGCCTTACCCCCCCACCACCACCTTCTTTACACTAATGGGCTTTCCCTGCTCTGGTGACTTAGCACTTAAGAAGTGGGAGTAAGGAAGCAGGGTGGGGGGAAGTTGTTGCTACTTCAGGAAAACCCTGTTAAAACTTCTTAACAGAGTCAATGATGTCCTTCGCTTTACATACCGCTTGTGGGTTTAAGAAAAATCCACCCTTTTTAGCTCCTGTGATTGGAGGATAATGCAGCTGCCAGCTGCCTTTGTAGGAATTTGCATCACCTCCCAAAGGGCAAACAAATTAATGAATATTCACACTTAATCTATAGCCCACAGTGAGCATGCATTATTCATAAGTTGTTGCTGTTTTTTTGGTAATAGCACACACATCTCAGATTTGTCATCACAAATCATAATTTCATTTGCTCCTCACTTCATTTTCAGGCATGTGTGAGCGATGGCTGCGTTTGTTAAAGGCAACCTGCAAATCACAACGCATGTCCTCGCGTCTTTAGCACCCCGCAGCTTTTAATCGGCAGCCATGAGCCTGAAAAAGTTGGGACGCGGTGTAAAATGTAAACAGAAACAATATGCAATGATTTGAAAATGCCATAAGCCCATATTTTATTCACAATGGATCATGACAAACATACCAAAAGTTCAAATAAAGAAATTGTACTATTTAAAGAAAAATGGTGCAGAGGCAAGTTTGCCACTGTGAAGCATCCTCCCTTCTTTTAACAACAGTCTCTTGTTTGGTCTGCATTCTGTTTTTATTTAGATTTTATTTACTTTTTTGGAATTAGGGTTGTAACAATATGGATCCCTGTTCATCCATCCATCCATTTTCTTTACCCGCTTTTCTGTGCTGGGTCAAGAGAAAGCTGGTGGATCCCTGTCTTTGAAAGAGAAATTGTTGATGCTTTAGATTCAGGTTCTGGTTTTCATGTCAATGAAGACTCGAGCCGCAACTAAGCTGCAGAGCTGCAACAGTGAGGAGATAAGGAGACAGCTGCCATCTTGAATCACAGCAGTCTGTCAACAAGCAAACTAGACTTAAACTTCAGTTATAGGGTGTTTGAATACGCCGTTTTCTATTTTTATTATTATTATTAAAACATCACCACTGAGACTACTTACATATGTACGTCTTCAAAAAACTGACAGTGTCTGAAAGGCTATCAGTCACAAGTCGGACGAATTTCTCAGCAGAAAAACCAAGAGCGGGGAAATAGCAATGACGCTTTATTGTCCGACCCAGCGAAGAGAACCTCTAAAAGGTTTCTGCATTAGGGAAGGAGAAAGTGGGGGGACATTTTAAAAGCCTCGCCTGACACTCAACAAAATTGGCCTACCTTCTTCCACACAATTGCACCAGTAAGCCCAATTGCATTAGTGATGCACAACTTTTTCCACAAGAGAAAAAAAAAGTCACAATGCAGCTGAAATACGGCGTACTGAGTCAATGCATGAAGGGTGTTCTTTTATAGTACAAAACTAAGTTTCTTGTTTGCATAAAAAATAAAAGGCCTCGCATTACATGAAGGAGTTTCACTAAGATCCATCTTCTGGTTCATGAGATATTTTGCTAACACCGCAGACAGTTGCCCACACACACACAGACAAGGGCAAAAACATGGCCTCTTGCCTTCGGCGGAGGACTATAAAAATAAATCTGTGTTATCTCTGACCCAGAGACTGCTGCGCTCTAAAAAGAGACTAAAGAAGCTTCTTCCAAACACATGATTGGAAGTAAACACCGAGGAGGCCATTGACCTTTCATTATAGCCTCTGATAAGTTCAGCTATCTCCCTTCTCTGCTCTCTGCCCCAAATGTCAACTCACTGTATGTGTTATAATTACCCCGAGTCAGTATTTTCCTCCTCTTTACGTTTCAATGCATGGAGACTCAGGTTAGCAGAGGAAACGCCGTGTTACACGTGATGGTTCCTGTTAATTTAGTTGTTCATGGGATCTCCCCCTCCACCCCCCCTCTCAGTTTTCCAAATTATTTCTAAAGATGGTAAGGCAGTGTTGGAGTTTACCTCCCCAGAGTCGAGAGCTTGTAGAAACGCTCTCATTAGGAGCTTTCATGCATGGATAAATAAACAAATGCTAATAAACTCCTAATTATTTTCTCTCAGCACATTTCGAAAAAAGATTTTGAATATTAACGTCTGACCAAAAAGTAGCACAATTATTTCCCTTTTACATGGATGTTACTTGGGTTTTTCTTTTTAAAGGGGTTCTAGTTAGAAGTTTTTGGCTGTAAGAGGAAAGTCTAAAGACAAGAGTTGCTCTTTTTGAGTTAGTTAATGATCAGACTTTTAATTCTCTGCAGATTTACATTTTATTGATAAAGCATTGTCTCCCTGCAAGCAGTCAGTTTTGTGCCTGCAGTGGTAAGTTCTTTATCGTCCGCTGTCAAAGGCAAAAGGCAATAATGTTGTTGCCTGTGTGTGTGTAGTGTTGTTTGTAGTGTTAGCAAGAGATGATAATGAGGTGATGGCTGCCGCAGCTAACTGACCTCAGGAAGCACAAAAATGGCTATAACAAAGTCAGTTTTACAGATATTGAGCTAAATTTAATGGGACAGGTTTCTTTTTCTGTATTTGTTTAATTAGGACACAAATTTATGGTGGGAAAACTTAATTGAAGAGTTAAAAAATAAACAAATTATGTACCCCACTATTGTTTTTTCCCCCCTAACTCAATCTCTAACTGCAACTGACTCTGTATCCCCGTAACGCTCTCTCTCTTTCTCTGCCGGTGTCTTCTTGGTTCAGTCTCCGTCAGTGGAAGGAAAAAAAAAAACAAAACTGAATTGATAAATAGGTCAGAGAGCTTTTCCACCCCCCAATGGTTTCAGACCCAGCTTGGCAAATTGAACATAATTAAGGCCCAAGGCAAAGGTTGCACTTTCCTTGAAATAGTGATAGGAGTGGAGCAGAAAGTAGCCCGTTACAGGAGGAAACATGCTGCAATGCATGTTCACTACAACACGCCTGTGCACAGAGGAGCCGAGGAAGAGAAAGGTTAGAAAGTGAGACAATAGCTGCTTTTAAAACTAGGACTGTCCCACCGCTTATTCCATACCTCATCATTTCTAATGCACACACACTAAAATAATATTCTGATTACTTACTTAAAGACACATAAAAGGTTTATATAACTGAAATTTCTTGGTACATTTGATCATAGATAGCTCCGTGCATGCCACTCAAAAATCTTTTATCTGACTGAGGATGTGTATTCGACGCCTGGAGTTTAACAAAGCAGAGGAAAACAGATGTCCAAAATGAGTATGGCATCCTAGGCAGTATAGTATCATTGTATCTTGATAGCGCCTGTGTTTTACAACATCTTTTACTGTGGCTGTTCTCTGCTTATGGGTTCCTAAACTTTTTGAAAAAGCCTATAAAACCTAATCTGACACAGCAGATGGTTTGTTATGCAGTGCCATGTGGGGTGTTAGCTGTGGAAAATGTTTGAAAAAGGGCACATACTTTAAAAATATATAAACTTTGCAGATGACTGGATGAACCATCCATCCATCAGTGTCACAAGTGAACTTTAACCGACCAACTCTTCCAAAACTGTGGCCAGGAAAAGATGGAGACCATCTATAAAAGCCTTCAATTTCATGTTTCTGTTTTTCTTTTAACAAAGAAATATTCTCACATTCTAATATGAGCCTCCAGCTGTCTTATAAGGCAATTAGTGAGTTATTTTCTAAAACAGCAGCAGATTCACATGGGATGAGTGAGTGAATATTGTTTTTTTTGTCACCATAGCAAAATTAAGTTTGTCTTGTTTGAAATTTCTGAAAATTTACAAGAACTAGAGGCAAGTACAGCCAGATGTCTGACAGTATCCACTGACAAACGCTTGTTCGCTATTTTTCTTTTTACATCTTTTTGATAAACACATTGAATGATCACAGACAATGCAGGAAAAAAGTCCACAAACTACTGAATTATGCAACTCGGTTTAAGGCATAAAAATCTTTACAAGCTTTCCCTAACTGCAGCAGATCATTGGTGACTGGGAAAACAACGCAGAGAGATGCTGAAAAAGTCGCGCTGCCTAATATTAATGATCCTAAATTGTAGAAAAGATGTCCCATGTCAAATAAATCAAATGTGGAAAAAGGTGCGCTGCTTAAAATATCTTACCATAAATTGTAGGAAAATTGCTTTAAATACTCAAAAAGGTGCACAAGTACAAATGTATATCTTCAAAAAAATAATAATTTTATTCTACTGAAATCTGGGTCCAGCTCTGGATTGTGGTTTGTCATTTTTAGATCCCCACACTAGGAGAAAAATGGAAACTTCCCACAGAAAGGTCTGCACCGGTGACCTTCTTCTGCATCACTGCACCGCCCTAAAAACATTCCTAATATATTAATTATAAATATGTAAAAAATCCTCCCTGTCTGCTTCATGTTACATCTGTTCAGTGTGTCGGTATAATTTTCCACTCTTCACAGTTCTGGTCTGAATAATCTAGAGGTGTTGTTACCGAGCTTGGATGCTGAGTACCATTAAAATCCCAGCATCCTCTGCTCCAGGGACTTCACCTCGGTGGGGGGTGGGGTGATCGGGGAGAGTTAGCCAAGCTGAGCTACACGGGGATCGGACAGGTTAATGACCAGGAGGCCAGGATGGAGGAAGAGACAAGGAAGCTGAGTCAACTCTTCAGCCAGGCTGCCCCGATGCAAGCAGAGAGCAGAGGGTTGGGGGTGTATTAACGGTCAGAATCGTTTCACGCCACAGAACACCGCCGTCATTATTAACAAAGCCTGGTGGCGAATGAAGACTCACCGCAGGAGCCGCCATCACTGCTCCTTTCCAACATTAGCCTCTCTGTTAGCTTTCCCCTTATACTAGCCCAGCAGAATTTACATATTTATTGTGTAAAATGCTGAGTCAGCTTTCTCACTATTGTCTGCTTTTGTATTTTTCCTTGTGTTTTTTTGTGAGCTAACTACTTTTATAATTTGTGCAAATTCAGACAATCCTTTTTGAAATGTTCAGCTTATGCAGGATATGGGTGCAAAGACATTTGGTTTTTGTAATTATTTAAATTGTAATTTTATTTACAAATATTTTCCCATAGAAATGCATTGAGTTCTCTTTAATTCCTTTAAAAACATTCTTCTGAAATCGGCTTCAGCACACTGACTCTATTTTGTCTACTTATTCTTCTTTTAGTGTTTAGCTACCATTTTGAAACTTTTAGCTTTTAGCTAGTCCTTCTAGTTTTATCGTATGGCTAATCATTTAGCTATTTCTTGATTTGAACTGGCTTTTTGCTACTTTCAGCTTTTAGCTAGTGTTCTGTTTCTTTTAGGTTTTTTAGCACTCTGCATTCACACTTTGGTAAAGATTTGCATTTTCTGTGAAAATGCTAATTTCTCTAGTTTGTTTTCATCTTACAACAGAAAAACAAAATTCTGTTGTTAGATTATAGACAAATAAATGATCTATTTTATGAAATAGCCAAACAAAATGAATTGTAATAGTTGTTGTCAAATACAAGAAATTAAAGCTAAAAGCTAGTGAAGTGCACGTTAGGAAAATACATTTTTGGATAGGTGAAAGTATTAACTCGTAACTAAAACTGCCTTTTTATCGTACACCATCAGTGTTGACAACGTTAAAGATTTTCAAGTTTATTCTGAAAGTTTTGATCAAATTTAATTATTCACGTATTTCACTTTTCCTAAAGCTCATGGTGACAAATGTTAGGAACAGAATTATGAACTATAAACATGTCATATGTACAATGTTGAGCGAGTTAAGGGTGCAGAGAGTGCTTCAGCACCCCAGATTAATGCAGGAGAACATGCATGTCCAAATACATAGCTAGAGAATGACTGAAAAAAGAAATAAAAATAATTTTTATTAATGCTGCGTATATTTAAATTCAAATATTTTGACATTGAGTTTTGTAAACCTGTTATATAAACCAGTACTGTTATTGTACATCTATGTGAAACATTTTACAGCTGCTTAAAAACCAAAAAAAAAAAAAAAGTAAGCAGAGCAGCAAAAGGTCAAGATAGCAATTTTATAGATTTGTAAAATGTCAAATCTAGTGATAGTGATGGTTTCATTTGATGTTCTCTAACAAATGTTTTCTGAAGGTGAAGTCAAAATATGTTAAATCCATGCTTAGTTTTTAAATTTAATGTTTTGATTCCCATGTAAACAGAAGAAATTTAATTCTCCTTTTTTTTCTTAAGACAGTTTAGATTTATTGTCATTATGGTATGTTGAGGTGTAGTGTGAAAAATCCAACTGAAACTGTGAAAGTCACGTTTTACCCACGGTGCATTTTGAAATCCACCTGCCGGTGCTTTAAATGAATGAGCGGCAGCATCACACCAGGCACTTTACCTTCCCTCCTCCATCACAGACACTCAGCATGACCGGACGCCATATGGCGAAAGATTTACCATGGCGACACGGCCAGGAGGCTCTAACTCAAACCTTCAGCAGAATGTCAAGGAATGTCAGAGAGAAGCCGGCGTAAAGAAGGAGTCGCAGGAAAAGGAGAGGCATTGTTCTGTCAGCGCAGCAGGCTCAGCTGGCCTAAACAGCCTCGGTCCCCTCAGCCTCGTAAGACTAATGGCGGAAAATCACAACCTTGGGGATTTTATCCTCTAAAGGGCCTTGGAGACTTTATTAATATGCTGCTTTTTTTTCTCCCCCCAAAAATGTGTGCTGCATATCTTCAAATTTACACATAAACACATGAAGGAAAACATTCAGCGCACGTTCTGGTAGGCATTAAATATCTGACAGCTCTCAGAGCACAGAGCAGGAGGGCAGAAAGACATGCAACCGTACACACACCATAAATCCCCTGCAAAGGAGGCAAAAAAGCTATAAAAATATTCAGCTGCTCTCTTCCAGGCTAAAAACTGGTCCTATCTCCCAGCCCTACATCTAAATGTGCTGTGCAGGCATTTTCGCCATCTCAATGTATAGCTCCACAGACACACACACACACACACACACACCCTCTCCATCATACTGTATCCTCCTCATCCACTCAGCAGGCTTCCCTCCCCCCACCCTGCTCTCAGCATCCCCCTGGGAAGATGGAGCAACCGCGGAGAAATTAATTGAAATCTAAACCCCGACGCAGGATTAACTAAGTAGGCGAATTCCAGTTGTCACAAAATCAGGGCTAGTGTACTATTTGACTTTCATCAAACGGGACTGACTGAAACAGCGGCCGGGGATAATGACATGGGAAAAAAAAAAAAGAAAAAACGAGCCAGCTGCTGCGCCCCTCCACCCTGCTCCTCTCTCTCGCTCCATCTCATCCCCCTATACTCTCCTCAGCATCTCTCTATCCATCCCTGCCTCCCATCCTCGCAGGGAAATTTGCTCCCATGGCCCACAAAACGTTGGGATGCTGCTGTCCCATTTTGTTCGTATTTAAACCAAAATTATTGTTCTTTATTATCATCGCTGAAGGGAACAGTTTATTACACCCAGGCAAGCATTTTTATTGCTCACAGTCAAAAGGCAAAGGCAGACAGTTATGTCTTTGCCTGTGTCTGTTACCAAAATAGTCCATGAACCACAGGACAAATTTGAATGAAACTCTCAGAAAGGAATCATTAGATGTACAGCTACGATGAATTAACTTTTGGAGTCAACCTGATTTAAGATGGCTGCCTCAGCCAACTGACCTTAAAAAGGAAAACCACAAAAATGGTGATAATTCGGGTAATTTTACAGACGTAGAGCTAACATTTGGTGTGGTAGTAGGTGAGAGTGATCCTTAATTCATACTTTAAGCAATGGACAAAATCTTTGTTTAAAACTTTAGTTTTAACTGTTTGAGACAGTAAAATATCTCATGATATTCTGGCAGATTTTAATAAAACTTCCAGAAAGTAATTACATTATATACCTCTAAAACTGATTATCTTTTGGAGTCAGTCCAATTCAAGATGGCCACCACTGCTAATAGAATTGCTAAACACAAAGTTATCTATAACTCAGTCAGTTTTACAGATATTGAGCTAAAATTTGATGTGGTAGAAGCTGAGAGTCATTCTCAATACATGCATGACCGTGACATCCCGTGATACTGCATGAGATGGTGCATAAAGTTTATTCTAAGGTTTAACCAAAATGGCTACCACTTAATTTTTTAACACAAGAAAATCTTAGTTCAAAAGTAGTTTAAATCTCTGGGTGATATGCATTCCCTTAACTAATGTTAGGCATTTCATCCTTTCGGTGTTAAAAATCTGAGCTTCTGAACACAAAACACCAGCATTTTAGGTGTTAATATGCACATTATTCAAAAATAATTGTACTTTTAGGTATCTGGGTGACACGCTTTTATTTTCAAACTATACTTTAAAGGTGTCGTGGTGTTTGGTTTCCTTCGAAGACAACAGAGGATGAAATGTTAAAGTAAAGTGGGTCAAACAGCACAGCGCTCTGATGAAGCATGACTGGCTGCAAACAAAAATGAAAGCATGTCAGAAGATTTTTCTTTCGCTTTGAGAGGATGATGTAGATAGGGCAACATGAAACAAAGGCACTTGATCTATTTTGAACAGTGAAATTGTCCTCAGTTAAATTTTACACCAAACGAAACTTGTGATCAGACAAAAAATACAAACTATATGCCTCTAGTGTAGAGCTCAAAATCCAATTAGCAGCAAAATATAAAGAAAAATGCTGTTTTTTTAAATCAAAATGCTGCAGATAATTTAAATCACACAAGTAATATAAACACCATGTGTTTTTATTTCCCAATATTCACTCAAAGCAAATGAAAAGAACATGTTCTGTATGTAAATTAGCGTTTCTGCAGCAGAACTCTTGCGCTCAGCGGTAAAATCGTTACACTTTTTCAGAATTTCATGCTGCTTGAAAATCAATATGTTAGCAAGTTGTCTGTTTGTATCTAAGATGCAGATAGAGGTGCAGTTTGGGGGGAAAAAAAAAAATCAGTACAGCAGAGCGAGCTGCCAGCAGCTGATAATATGGCTTGGGCTTCTTCCCGGGGACCTCAGCCTGTTGGTTTTCAAAGTCCGTGACCACCTGCCACACACACAAACACACACACTACTATCTTATTTCTGCCCTCAGCGTCGTGTCTTTTTTTTCTTAACACACACAAATGTATGGGTTTGCATGTTGAGGGTAGTCATGTTTTGGTCTAATATGTTGGTAAAAATGCAAAATAATATTTCACAATTATTGAAATTGCAAAGGAATCATGCATTTTCATGTTGCGAGGTTGACAGTTTTGTGTTTCTTAGAGAAGACAGTAAAAATGAATTATCAAGCACACAGCAAGGAGAGGCACACACTGCACACAAATTCAGGAGCTTCAGCAGAGCTGCGAGGCGAAAGCATGTGGGGAGGGATACCTGGACAGATGGCAGGCAGTCATCCCGTTGGACCTGCCATCAGAGCTCCGACTGAGAGGAAGAGGAGGACAGAAACAGTCTCATCTGCTCCACACACACACACACACACACGCACACACACACACGTACTCACACACTGCATGGATACTGACAGGTTTGCAAGTGTGCATTGCTGTGCAGCATTTTTTGCATAATGTAAACTTGTAAAAAACACATGTCTGCACTCAATACTGAGTACACACAGTTTACAAAAATGTAGAGAATGGCAACTCCCCCCCCCTGCAAATGTACAATAAAAACTGGAGGATGGGGCTAAATCACAACACAAATCCAGGCAATAGACAGCTTGGTTTATTTGTTTTAATGCAACTCTGACAACTGAATTAATTTCATCTGATCTAATTAAGATTGATTTTTGTTCAGTGAGATGTTTGTCGTGAGAGAGGAGGCTGTGTGTGTGCCTGGTAAAAATAAAATAAAAACCTGTCTGTGACTCCGATTTTCTCCATTACAGGGAAAAGCGATAGACAGAGAGGCTAACAGACTACTGAAACCCACTACTCCGGCCTAAATCACATTTCAAAGCATAGAGGAGTCTATTATAGGAAATTAGAACGGCCTTGGATCTCAACAAGCCTATCCTTCAATTTTATTGAGTCTTCTCAGTAGCCCTCGGTGCATTGTGTGCACTTGTCAATAGCAATTCGTCTACATTTGTTGTGTTGACAAACAGTGCCGGGTGCATATGAGCCGCTCTTAAAAGTGTGCATAAATGTGCACAGACACACTCAGGTCCGATTTGTCTCCTTGATGGGGAGTTTTCTAGATTCCAAATTCGAACCAGTAAGAAAAGCAAAATAAATTTCTGGTGTTCGGTGAAGTGTGGCAGGAGAGCCGAGGCTCTGCTTTTATTGTCCCTGAATGGAGTCGATGTGCACTTTTCTGTCAGTTGCTGCCAGTTTTATTTGCAAAGCAGCAGGAAAAAGTGACAACCAGGAATCCTTCTATTATTGCATCTTACAGACAAAGATTAATTTGTTTGTAGCCTTTTGTTAAAGGCAAAAAACACAGTGGTCGCTGCAATAACTTGAAGCTAACAAAAGTAATGATAAGATTAATTTGTTTTTTTTTTTAATTAACTTATGAAAATCAGTCATTGCTTTAGAAATTTAGTACAAAAAATATAAAAAAAAATACTGAAACAGGCCTTGACAAAAATAATGGAACCCCTTGAAAAGCTTATGAATCATTTGCCCACATGTTAAACTAAGGTGTGTCCTGTACTCAGCATCACAGATCTCTTTTATCCTGCAAAAGTAAAAGGTAGTCACAGGGCTGTTTGGTATCATGGTGTGTACCACACTGAACATGGACCACAGATTGAAAGGACAGTGTTGTCTCAGGAGCTTAGAAAGACAATTATTGACATCATGATAAAGGTAAAGGCTATATGAGCATCTCCAAGCAGCTTAATGTTCCCAGACAACAGCTGCAGATTATTCAGAAGGTCCACAGGACTGGAGACAACCTCCGTGGATGGGTCTACAAGAGACAAATTGATGACAAATTGAAGGGACAGTTAATACGAATGGTAACCAAAGAGCACAGAAGAACTGCAAAGAGATCAGAGATAAACTCCAAGGTCAAGGTGCTTCAGTGTCAGATCTCACCATCCTTTGTTGTTTGAGTCAAAGAGGACTTCATCATAGATCACGAAATCATAAAAAAGAAAAACTGGAATTTGTCAAAATGCATATTGACAAGCCAAAAAGATTCTGAGAGAATGACCTTTGAATAGATGAGATAAAACTGGAGCTTTTGGGCAGAAAGTCCCATCAACTGTCTTCACAGACCCAAAAATTCATTCATCCATCCATTTTCTTTACCTGCTTCTCCTTTCTGGGTCATAGGGAGCTGGTGTCCATCTCCAGCAGTCAACGTACAAGAGGTGGGGGACACTCTGGACAGGTCACAACTCCATCACAGGGCTACATAGAGACAAATGACTATACATACTCTCACCTAGGGACAATTTAGAGTTACCAAATAACCTAACATGCATGTTTTTGGTCTGTGGGAGGAAACTGGATGCAGCAGTAAACCCACGTGTGCACAGAGTGAACATGTAAACTACAGCTAGAAAGGCCCCAGGCTGGGAGGCAAACCTGGGACCTCCTCGCTGGGAAGCAACAGCTCCAACCACTGTGCCGACATGCTGCCCACAGGCCCAAAAATAAAGCAAGAACACTACCTACAGTGAAACATGGAAGAGGCTCGGTTCTGGGGCTTTGCTGAATCTGGCACAGGGTGTCTTAAATCTGCGCAGGGTACTACAAAATCTCAAGACTATCAAGGGGTTCTGGAGTGAAATGTGTTTGGTCTCAGTCACAGGTCATGTGTCCTCCAGCAGAATAATGGCTCAGAACAAAACACTGGACTATTCTGAAGTGGCCTTCTGAGCCCTGATCCAAATCTTGTTGAACATCTTTGGAAGGAGCTGAAACATGCAGTCTGGAGAAGGAACCCTTCAAACCTGAGACAGCTGGAGCAGTTTGCTCAAGAGGAGTGGACTAAAATACCTGTGGACAAGGCAGACGTCTTATAGAGGGTTACAGAAAACACTTGACTACAGTGATTGCCTCAAAAGGTTGTGCAACAAAGTATTACTTTAAGGGTACCATCTTTTTGTCAAGGCCAGTTTCCTTAGTTTGCTTTTCTTATTATTACTTTGTCAGTTTTAAGATATTTCAGTGACCTTTGTGGGTTGTTCTTTCTGTAACTTAAGGGTTCAAACAAATGTGTCGGCGTCTGCCTATAGAAATTGTCAGCAGGCGTTTTCAAACCATACATGCAGCTGTGAAGATTTCTAACCATCTTCGCTCTGTGTTTAATCTTTCAACCCCCACCTCCAAATGTCCATCCATCCCCCACATCCACAATCCTGCCGTCTGAGAGCCTCAGACTTAACGTGGATTGTGTCAGATGATTCTGTGGAGGCGAATCAATAATGCAACCGTAAATTTGATTTAAATAAACATTAGTGGCCTACTTAATTAATGAAACCTCGTCTGCAATTTGTCGGCGTCAGAAACGCCTCTAATGTTGGTATGAATATTCCTTTTCAGAAAATGAAGCGCTTGCACGATTAGCGTGCCGTTAGCCTCTTCCTGCCCTTCTGTGGCACTGCCTGAGTCTGTGTGGGGCTTATTGAGAGTACACAGCATCATCAGATTAAAATCATTTACTGAGCAGGGAGGACAATGGGAGGCTGTAAAATGAGTGCCGGGGAAACCTCATGAAAAGTAGTGGGGGAAGAATATCTAATGAATCTAATCTACATGCAAGCAATCTGACCAAATGCTTGAGCAATGTTCAGAGGCCATACATCAAATTGTACATGACATTAACACTGAATCAATTTCTGGGAGGTTCACAGCCATGAGCAATAACACTAAGCGTTAATGAACAGCAGGGTTAGGAGAGATAAATAAAAAAGGAGGAATATAAAACAACAAGCCATCATCGTGTGAGATGAGTATCTGACCTGTCCTTGTCAGCATGCAGGAAACAGCTGCTCGTGACCCAGTTTTCACTCAGATACATAATTCAGTGGTGAGCTTCCACAGCACCATCAAAATATTCATCAAAACAAGCGAGCAAATCTTCTTCATCCAAACATCAGCCGGGGGAACAAGTCATAAAAGCTGCAGCGACCTGAATAAGTCAAGTTGATCAACTCAGTGCATGAAGTGATAAGTTTAAAACATTCAGGAAGGCATAACGGGACTCATTAAATTAAAATCAGACTGGCAAAACTTTAGCAAATACAGAGAGGAATGATGGCAGGAGGGGTCATTGACAGATTAAATGTTTTTTTAAGCAATTGTTTTAGTTGTCGATCAAAACTGCATCAAAAATTAGTCTTAAAAGGAAGGAAGTATCAAGTGGAAATAATCAAATTGTATACATTCTTAAATGTATCATTCATAAGGAGCAAAACCAAAGAATAAAATAGAACACATCATTTCATAAAATGCAACAATGAAAATAAACATTTCATAAAATAGCACAAAACAACAAAATATGATTTCAAAATCGTTGTTTTAAATAATGTATTTCCTCCTATGTTTATGATTTATTCTGCTGAGTACAGTTTTGAAAAGAAGATAAGCACATTTGGACCAGTGTTTAAAGATCAGTGTGGTTTTTAGACCTGGACATTTAGGCTGTAGCCTTGGATAATTTCTGTCATAGAGAAGCTTTCGTGCGGGTGTCAAAGTAGAGCTCTAAAATAAAATAAAAAAAATTAAAAATTGAGAAGGCTTTGAGATGGGTTACAAGCACCTGCAGCAGCTCTGACTACGTTGATAAAAAATTGGTCATACAAAGTTTTTGAAGATGTTCAAAATTCAGGCAAGAAGACTGGGAGCCTCTGTGACTCACACGAGGAAACTGAGAACCCCTGCAAATGTTTTGAGACATTTTGGAGACATCCTAACAAATGCCTTTTGCCAACTCGCTACCAGCAGTGGCAGCCCAGTGAGATACTGGATTTAGACATAAATTGTTCATAACCTTTCCACTGAACTCTGTTTCAAAGAATCTCAACTACCACTTCAAAAAAAAAAATATATATAGTATACACTCTTAATATTCGTGTGCTGCAATGAAAGAAAACATCTCATTGTTTTGGGGTACATATGACCTAGGTTGCAAGTGCAGAGTTGGTTCATTCATATTTCAGTTTAAAAGTAGGTCACAGCTTTAAAACCCAAAATGATTAAAGCTCAAGGTATGAAGGGGATACAGTAAAAAAAAAAAAAAGGAAATCACCTCATCCCTATTTGGGACACCTGAAATAGGCCAGAGGCTGGTTTTCTCCTATCAGAGGAGCTCTGGGAAGCCTGAGAGACTGGAGGGGAAAAGAGGACAGGGAGGCGGTGGCGGGGGGGTTTGGTGGGGCCTTAAGTGTGCTATCATAGGCACCTCTTGTGCCTGCCTGCTTTATTTGCAGTAGTCAGGTTAATGAGTCCACCAGCCCACTTGATGTTGAGAGGCCCACCACAAAGAGTCGCCTCATTAGAGCTAGCCTGGCATGCTGCTCTGAAACAAAGGGACATTCACGCCACTGAAGGCCTTTATGCTCCTCAATGCTGCCAGCCTGCGAGGGCCATGGCATCGGCCCCCCCGCCCTGCACACGCTCTGGCACCTGGCCAGCCACACCACGACCCTGAGCTGCAAGGAGAGTGAGGTCCGTGATGAAAGAAGACTTCACCACTCCGCTCTGTTAGTGGAGGAGGTCTGAAGGTAGCAGAGTTTGTGTAAAAACTGCTACGTCAAGCTCTTCCCTAATTTGCTTCTCTTATTAACTTTGAATTTTCCACCAAGCCTCACCTCAACACTCTTCACATTTTTTTCAAGCAAACCTCCTCCTATGTAGCTAAATATTTCCACAAATCAGGTGAAAACATCAGCGCGGCTGCCCTCGCTGCAGGTACATAATCAGTGTGACACAGTGACTGAAGTGCCGTTAGACAGACACAAATGCAGCTCCGGTCTGTGATACGGGCTGCTTTATCAGCCGAGGTGCAGGTATGACCTATTTAATGGGAGCTGTTGCAATGTATTCAAATGTCACCGCTCGGTGTCATTTCAGGCTTCGCAACTAAGAGGCTGCAAAGTCTGTTTTTACGAGAAAGTCAACAAATGCAAAGTAATGATACTAGTGTATACATAGGTGGCGAACACAAAAGAAACCTTCAAAATAAGGTCATGCAAAGGTAAGAAAGGATAAAAACAATAATATTTGTTCTGTCAAATCTCATGGTTATTATCAACAGCCGCCAAAAAGGCAAAATATGAATGTATAATGAAACATGCAGGAAGTTATATTTGGAGGAACATCTACGACTGATTAACTTTTGGAGTTAACTCAATTAAAATGGTGTGGTTGTAGCTGAGACTGAACAACAGAATTTCCAAGATTTTTGTCCAAAATTTTGACATTAACTATTTGCAGTCCTCTCTGTTTCATGAACCACTGAATTTCCATAGCTAACTGGCCTTAGAAAACAAAAAAGTGTCTTCAAGTCAATCAATTTTACAGATATTGAGCTAAAAATTGATGAGCTGGTAGCTGAGAAGCACCTTCAACACATACTCTGAGCATGATGTCTTGCAATATTGCATGAGATTGTGCACAATGTTAATTTCAAGGTTGAACCATAACGGCTGACACATAATCTTATACATTCCTTCCAGGAATGCTAGGTCTTTAACCTTTGTAATGTCTCCTGTTTAAAAATAAGATAATACATTTTTAAGCTACTGTGCAGACTTACTACCATACAGTCATAATAAAAGCATGAACAAATGTCAATATTTCATGGCTGTGTTGGACAGGCACAGATTTAGTTAAGTACTTTGGTGCAGGAAAAAAAAAGAAAAGAAGAAGAAGGGGGGAAAAAAATCTCTCAAGGCTTCAGGTCAGGAGTTAAATATTTTCTGCATAGGCAATCTGCTGTTTCCACCACACTATTTATAGCCCAGGCAGAAACAGCTGAGCTGACTGCAGTGATGTCATTTATGCTGATGGAATGCTTTGTTCCACTACCACCTGAGGTCTGAGCGAGCTGCAAGGCGAAGCGCCATGCAGGAACCAAGATGGCTGACAGACGCCCCATTTTTACCAAGTCTGAACCGTAAACGCTTTTAAAAAGAAAAAGAATCACTATCTTTGTGGGTCAGGCTGTTTCAGGGCTGAAATAAGCTCCGTAACCTTATAAAAACATCTGTTATGGCTGTGCGTGTTAATGCCATGAAAAGTATCAGTATTTGTGGTTGCCGACTGCAGCAGAGCTCTCGTGTATCAAAGTCGGGTTAACATCAGAGCGAACGCACTCTGCAGCCCGCTTGGTCTTCTAGTCGTTCTGAGCAACGCCTGCATTCAGCCGAGGCGTTTCGAGAAGCACCATATATATTTTTAGTAAGCCTTTGGGCTTCTTTCCGTGTCCCTAAAAGAGCACGGTCGCCTAGCAACCGTTATTGTTGCCATGGAGATTCATGTGTTGGCAGCTGCTGCAATCAGCATTAACTCAAAGGCACACATTCTCATTCCGATAGTCAGGCGATGCAACCAGGACACACAGTCGGAAAAGAGCGGGATAGTAATCAGTGTGGAACATATGCTCATTCATTACTCGCTGCATTAATACAATGATATCAAAAAGAAATTTATAGCCGGGCTTTAGAGCAATGATCACACAGCAGACAGAGGAATCAAACTCCATCTCGTATACTAACCGAGCTTTCATTTCATAAATGGCACAAAACAATGCTGTTCAGCCTCCCGACATGAGCAACAAATCCATTTAAACTCTATTTTGAACCACTTTAGAGGAAATTATTTGTCTCTTTCTTTTTCCCTTAAAGGTACTCATTACAAACTATAAATAAAGCATAAAAAGGTTTTCCTGAACTACATCAAGGGGTGAAAGAGTTTACTCCAGATGTATTGACATGCAGTTCTGAAATGCAGGTACGCAGTTAATGTAAACAAAGCCAGTGGAAGCTTGAGTCACGTGAATGACCGACATCAGGCAGACCGTAGTCTGTGTAGGCAAGCAAATATGGTGGAATCGGGCACGTATTGAGGAAGACGTTGAGGTGGAAATATAAAAGCGGATCTGCTGCAAAAGACAAGAATTATCGACTGAGACAACTGTCAAGATTAAATCTCGGGGATGAAGCAGGGCCGTGGAGCGACATAAAGACAGAGCTCAACACTGAAATGCACACTTTTTGTGAAAACCTCTGCTAAACGAGTAAGTTTACTATTTCAACCTAACTTATCTCTTTGTCTGCATATTTTACTCAATTACCCTGAACATAAATACGCACCAATACACAAAATATGTCTGACGTCTCCATTCCAAAAGGCTCTATCACGTTCATCGCTATTGTTGACCTATTTTCAGTCACTTCGGCTGTTTTCGTAGGTAAACAAACGTGTTAGTTGGCAGGTGTTGATGAAATTTAATTTAGCAGATTTGCTTTCTCATTGTTTTTACCAGTATTTATGTACCTTTTAAAGCAGCTTTTTTAACAATAGTGAATGTTGAGACAAAGGTGGTGTAAAAGCATCGTTTCCCAATGAAAGATTTGACCAAAAAAGGCATTTCTTTAGGGGTTTTTGTGTGAGGTGATGCAGACACTAACTGTGAGACAGTAAAGACTGTGTACAGTGATACTTTTCAGGCTAAACTCAATCTTTTCAGCACCTCTCTGCCAGCTGCTGTTGTTTCACTTTGACCTATTGGCGGGGATAAGTGATATTTACCTCGTTCCATTCTTCATATGGGTACGCATCCATGCCCACCGGAACAATTGTTGCCCTGTTGAGAGTGAAAGCGCACAAAAATCATAATAGCAGTTATTTCCTCTCTGGGCTTTTTTCCCCCCCTCCTTCTCCCCCCCCCTCTAACACCACCACCACTTCTTCCGTTTCCAGCTTTCTCTGTCATTTCACTGTTGACATCGCCGAGCTATGTGGGGATAAAGAGGCAGAGAAAAACAATAACAGACCCATTGACCCCCATTTCACAAACCATGGGGGTAGGAGAGAAATTCACTTACAAGGCTGAAACAGACCTGCTGATTGGGCTTCAATGGGCTTTCTATTAGGGAAGAGTGGAAGTGCAGCACAAGGTCCTGACTCCTGTTCATTTCTGAGTGAGCATGCTTCTGCAGCTGATGCAGATTTACACCCGATGTCTTGTGCACGGAGGTTGAGGCACAGATGCTGAAGCGTGGACCAGATATACTGTACAGCCCTTATTGAACAATGCAGAAAATCCACGATCTGATCATCTCACTGCTGCTGTGATCAGTAAAGTGAAGCAGCGGTGTGTCACAAATTGTTATGTGAAGAAAATTTCCCAAACCACAGACACTGTGGCCAAAATGAATTCCTTTGTGTCGATGCTGATTCGGCACTGACACCATTATTTTACATTTTCTTCAATCAACTACTTCTGCATACTTTTAGGGGTTACTAGCCTTTTAGTACTGTTAGCTTGCCTTTCATGACTTTTAACTTTTAACCAACATTTTGCTACTTTTAGCTAGACTAATGTTACATTTAGCTTTTAGCTGATCTTCTGCTGCTTTTAACAAGCATTTTATGACTTTTAGCTAGCATTTTGCTTCTTTTATTTTTGGCAAGCCTTTTTATACTTTTATCTACCCTTTTGCTATTTTAGCTTTTAGCTCGCCTTTTTGCTGCTTTTAGCTTGTGTTTTACAGCCAGCGTTTGCTACTTTTAGCTTTAAGCTATTTTTGATACTTTTATCTACCCTGTTGCTATTTCACCTTTTAACTAGCCTTTTTACTATTTTAGCTAAGCTTTTAGCTTGTGCTTTACAGCCAGCATTTGCTACTTTAAACTTTAAGCTTTTTTTCTGATACTTTTATCTACACTTTTGGTACTTTTAGCATTTGGCTAACCTTTTGCTGCTTTTAGCTAGCATTTTTCAACCTTTGACTTTAGCCTTTTGTTACTTCTAACTTCTAGCTACCTTTAGCCTTTAGGCTTTTTGGAAGTTTATTTTTTAACTAGTCTTTTGCTACTTTTAGCAAGTATTTTGATCTTTTCAGCTTTTAGCAAGTGCTCTGTTCCTTTAGTTTTAGCAATTCAGTTTTAGCTTTTTCGGCACAGTTTTCAGCACAGTGTTCACACTGCATTTAGGCAGAAACTGTTATTTATCTTGTTCACTTAGTTTTATGGCCACACAAATAAGAGGAGCCTCTAAAGTTGATGCTGTAAACATAAACCTAAACCTCTCCTCTTTAACGGACATCACAACCTGGAGGTTTCCTCTGACTTGACTGAAAAACGAACACCTCAGGTTAATGGTTCTGTGAATTTCTCTTCCCTAACAGCTTTAATCGCTCCGCGCAAAGAGAGACATGGCTTTGGGAAGTTGGACACGGTGATCTGCTGGCATAAGCATCAGAATGGAGGCTCACCTGGCTTTCTGTGGATGCTGCTGGTTGACATTTAACATCACAGAGAGAGGGGAGGTGGAGAGCCCGGTGCCCTACATGCACATCTGACCCCCCGCTAATGTCAGAGGGGGGAAGGTCCAACACACTCCTCCTCACACACAGCACACCACTGCCAAAGCACAAAAAGTATCCATCTCAGGGATTGCAGAGAATATAATCACCTCCTAATGTGTATCATTTAATGCAAAGCTTTCAATATTTTCAGCAGTTTCTGTTTTATCTTACAAGCATCACCTGCACTATAAAAGTGCACCTCTTCCCCAATTTATCCTCAAATCATTGCTGTTGTCAAATGCTTGAAGCTAAGCTGTCAAAGAGACTTTTTCTGTTAAAAAAAGGATGCATGCACATGTTTTGGAGGACTTCACAAACCCAGTCAGCAGGCCTGTAGCCCGGTGCAGCTGACCTGGTTCTGCCTGCATGCAAGCATGAAATAACAACTGTTGTTTGGCGTTTGATGATCGCTCGGGGAACGTACCGTCCCTGCTCGGGTTAAGCAGGCAAACCTCACCGTCAGGATTTATATATATATATGTTTGAGGGGGAAAAGAAGCAATTGCAATGAGGTCATGTCCTGAAACGGAACAGAATCCACATCTGTTGGGTTGGTCTTCAGTCCTGGAGTTTGTTTATTGCATGTGAGGACTCCACTGATGTTTTTAAACTTAAAAAATATCATTTACACAAGACACTATGTTCATGCTGAAAGCTTAACGATTTAGGAAAATTCTGTCTTGAACATGCAAATAAATTTAGAAAAATATGCACAAGTTTGCACAGGTGGTTTATTTAAACAAGGCACATTCAAAAACAAAAAAACCCCCACCTATGACAAAGTATTTCTTATAAAGTGTGGAAAAACACCCAAACACACATTCTGTTGTACAAACATTGTGCCTTGTCTTACATTTTAAATCGGACTGTGTCCCTAAAACTGACTGCAATTTGAGAAAAACTATAAAATAAATGCATTTTTTAATATTTGATCTTCTAATTGAAATGTTCAGGGGGTACAGCAGCTGTGATGTGAATTAAAGCCAGCCAGGAGATTGTCTTTATTTAAGCACTGTAAATGATTTATAGTTAAAATAATAACTTACAAGGAACATTTATTTAGTAGCTACTGTTTCCTGTTCCACTGTAGAAATACTGTAGAACTGACTACAGTTATATTACTGTTAGATAAAACTTACTATATTTATTACAGTAAAAAGTGTTTTTTTAGCTGCTGATGTAAATAATAAACAATAGGGGATATAAAGCAAAGAGCAAAACATTTATTGTGCTATTTCAATAAACAACACATGGATTTAAAACGATCCTTTTAAAAGTTAAGAGTAAAACGTTGTTAGCCATGAGTTTTTCTAAAGATCTCCACACAAACTAAGACTCCTTCTTGGTCACGTGATCCTGCAGGTATGTTTACGTGTCTGTGTTGCTGATGATAGAAAATACATTTTTTCATTCTTTAGGAAGCTCATTTATTTGTAAAAAATCTGAGTTTGGGTGTTTTTATAACACTGACTATGAAGTAAATCTGGACAGCAACAAAAACAATAAATAAAATGATCAAGTCATTGATGTTATTCTATTAAAGGAACACAGATCGAGCTTTAGAAAAATAACTCCTGCATCTTATTTTGATCGAATTATTGATAATAATAAGACAGACACTGATCAGTTCGTCAAACCTCTGCTGGATGTTTGAAACAGAACATTTCAGTAGAACAGGAGAAACGTGGCTGTGTGATTTTTGGGGTGGGGGAGGCCTCCATGAGCCCTCATCCAGGGAGGAGCTGCCTTTACGAGCTCCTGAACGCAAATATTTTCTTACACACATTTCTTTTTCTTACGGTTCCTAAATTGTTACATCGAGACCCCCTATCCAAAATATATTTAAAAAAAGACTCACGATCATTTCTGTTGTGCTTTAATGCTCAGAATTAAAAAAAAATAAACACGTTCTTGTTTTATCTTAATTTAAAAATATAGAAAATCACTCAGACATGAGGCTGCAGGGCCTGCTTTGGGATTTTTTGTTCTTCCTGCTTTGGGATTTGTGTTCTTCTTATTAATGTAATTGTGTTAAAAAGGAGCAGCCTCGGCTGGAAATGCAGAGACACGTTTCGTTCTTGCCTCAGATACACTTTTTGCGCACACGAGAGAAGGAGATGCGCGTGTTTCTGCCCCGATGACCGCGCTGTCGCTATACTTAAGGTTTTTTTTTTCTTTTAATTATTGCTTTATCCAATCGGTTGCCTCCCGTTGCTTTGTCTCTCTCTCTGTCCCTTCGAGTCTTCAGGTGCGGAGGAAAACAACGTGTCTCGAAAAGCTCCTTCCAAAAGACCGCTCATATCCAAACAGACGCGCCAAACAGTTGGACGGATATTATTTATATGGAGTCCAAATCCAGTCTCAAATCCGGCGGCGGCTCGCGGCGCACAGAGGCTGCAACTTTTACAAACTTCTTGTGTCCAAATGATGGAATGTGCATCTGCAGCCAGTGGTCATTTCTTTCTGTCCCCCCCCCTCCTAAACGCCCCTCTTTTCTCCCGCCGCTCTCCCCCCTCCTCCCCTCGGCTCAAGGGGCCTAAACCCAGGCTCCTGATTAATAAATGTTTATGTGTTTTGAAGTGCAGGACAAAAAAGTGGCTGG
>NC_051450.1:16430623-16558211 GCF_001649575.2 Kryptolebias marmoratus
CACACACACACACACACACACACATCCCAAAGCTGTGCCATTCATGTGCGCACCGCTGCATGTCGCCCCGCAGCTTCCATTGTTTCAGAGGGAACAATAGCTTTACCCCACCACCACCCCTTTCTCTCTCTCTCTCCTTCTCTCCCTCTTTCTGTCAGAGAGAGAAAAAAATTTAAAAAGCAGCTTTCAAACTTCCCTCTATATGTTGCCTGATGCAAACCCGGGCGGTTTCCCTCCAAGCCTACAAAACATAAGAGAAAAAAAAACAACGTTGACAAAACGTTAGTGGTGTGATCGCTCAAGTTGCATCACAGGGTTGCATCACTGCGCTCTGCGGATTCCTGCAGCCCGTCAGAGGCCGGCACTGAAACAGGAAGAGAGTGAACCTGAAGAAAAAAAAGACTTAAGGAGAAAAGGGAGATAAATAAATAAAGAACACTGCAGGGTGAATCTGGATTCAGACCTATTAATAAGTGGGAGTTAAGTAGCAGGCTGCTGTTCCGCCTTGGCTGCAGGGTTAGAGAGGTTACTCGAATGACATCATCCACGGGCCCTGGTCTCGATTGGATCTTTGCCTGGGAGTCAATCACGGCAGGAAGTGGAAGGGGATACAAACACTTGCCGCTCGCCTCAATCAATGCAAAAGTGTAGACGCTGAGAAAATGCCATCACGTCTCTTTCACGGCGAAATGTGGGGAGGAGAACAGATGCACGACTAATATAGTCACCATCCAGAGAAATTCACACAGCTGGAGTAAATACATATAAGAACTGAGTTACAATCCAGCCTGGTGCATAAAACCGCGCCGCACTGATGGACCTCTGAAATATAAAACATGATTAATTGTGTTCAGTTAAATGTGCTAATATTCTCTCCCCATCCACGTTAACAACTGCGGCTCTCTGTTGTGCAAAACGCATGAAAATCATAAGTAGGAAATATTCCTTTAGGAATTTTGGGCTCCGGGAGCGCGCATATGAATATATATATATATAGACACAAACCGCGTGCGCTTGCGTGTGAGGAGGAGAGAGCGAGAGAGGATGAGGAGGAGAGATTTTTACTCATTGTAATGCACACAACGACCTGCCCTCTTTTGAAAAAAAAGAAGAAGGGAGAAAGCGCAGCCATGCTTTGCAGAGGCTCCAGCGTCGCTCTCATTGGTGGCATCAGCCTCTCGCCAAACGGAGCCTGTGTGCGCGGGTCTGCGCCGGCACAACCCGGGAATACAAGCCTCCAGAACCCCGACATGACAAAAAGAAAAAAGAAAGATCCACAGTGAAGCAAGAAAGCTTTAAATCGAGAGCGAGAACAGCAGGATACACAGAAGCACTTTGTGCCGGGGTATCCACCTTATGGCGTGGGGCTCATCAGGGTGAGTATCTGCGGCTTGCTTTACGATCAAACCATTTAATCGATTATTTAAGAACAGAACACATGCCTTGTTCCCCTGCAACCATTAGTGAAACACCAGTAAAATAAAAGCAAAGTGTGGCTCTTTAGGGACATAATGTGCTTTCCCATGCACGCTGCACTTGCCATTGTTAATGTGGGCTTCAGGGGAGGGGGAGAACAGCACTTCCCGGGAAAAAATGAATATGTGTATTAAAAAAAGAATCACTAAATACGAGCACAGGCTGCAGGCTGCATATCATTGTGTATCCAGGGTTGCATTCATAAGAAGGGGAAAAAGGAAGATGGATTTCTGAGCCGCATCGTTTCTGGCTGCGCGGTGCTTGAGGACAATAGGGGTCGTTTTTTCTTCCCCCTCCTCGCTTTCTTTCTCGATTTCTTTTTTAATCGGTGGTCATAGAGTGGGATTATAGGAGTGACAAGCCGTGATGGAGCTCCAAAAGCTCAAAGAGATGAGAGAACCGTCCGGTTTGCTGAAGGATATGGATGCGTCCGTTTAAAATGGCGATCCCACCCCCCCTCTTTGTTTCTGTTTCCATCTCCCCTCTGCTCCGTCGAGTGGGGTAATGCGTTGCAATCACCATACGTACCAGTCTGCGCCTCTTCATCTCCGCCGCGCCGCTTTTCACGCAGGGATTTTATATTTTAACGAGCAAAAATATGGATAAGGTGCCCGGCTATGGTGCGTTCAGGAGCTCGGTCAGGCTCAGATTACACAGCAGGTACTTATAATTACAAAAAAGAGCACTTCCTTTATTGAAAATGTGATTTATAGAAATATAATTCTTCTGTAGTCTGTTTAACAATAGATTATATCTGCATTTTTCAGCTTCCTTTAACGTTTTGGTCATTTATATACATAGAATCCGCTTTTTTTAGACCTAAAAGACACAGTTTTATTATATTTCATCCATACAAATAAAACATAAAGAGTATAGTTAATGTTTGATTGACTGTCACTGATTTTTCAGGCACATCCGTCACCTGTCACATGAAGCCAAATGCAGCATTTGCATCCGCTGCTTTATCACTACGAGGGGTGTGCATGAGAGCGAGTGCGTGTGCGCATGCCCAAGTGAGCCTGCATTTGTGTAAGTGTTGGTTCACGTTCTTCCCTCTTCCTCCTCCTTTTTTTTCGGTCCAATAGTGCAATGTTGCATAACTGTTCGCAGCCGGAGCCCAGATTTGGGACTTGACAATTTGCGGCACCATTGTTGGCATTTCCTCTGCGCGCGCGCACACACACACGCAGACGCAGACACGGGTAGTTCATGAAGCCGCAGCAGAATTATGAACACATCTCAGCATAAATAGTCAAATAGTCGTTCTAGGAAGAAAGTCGACGTGTGTCCCCTGCTTTTGGCTTCAAGGACGCAGCGACGAAGAGCACGCGGGGTAATATAGAGAAACATCTGTTTGCCTGGTGACGTCAGTAATCCCCCCCACCCCCCTCTTTCATCNCAATCCTCTTGTGCTGAAGGCAGATTCCCTCATTTGTTTGGCTGGAGCGCCGTTAATCCTAAAAGTCAGAGGAAAAGAACGGGACGGGGAGAGATCAGCCCCATTTAGGTGGTGTCGGTTCGCCCGCCCGGGCTCAGAGCCTCCGGGAAGGTTTGAGACTTCAGGATCTCCCGCAGTGGGTTTTTTTTTTTATTATTTTTTCCGGCGCTCCTCAGCTGCCTCTATTTGAAATTTGCGGCATTTTTTTTTCTTAATTTCAGATGTGACCCGCAAATGGAACCTAAAGTGTGTGGAAGGAACGAAAAAAAGTCTATATTTTACACCTGGACAGATATTCTTGGACGTATTTTGCGTTTAAATGTGGAAAATGAGAATTTGTCGTTTGCAGTTCAATATGAGGTTGATTTGGGGTTTGCTTTTTGTCCTTATTTACAGGTGCATTGTGGGACAATGGAGGACTTCTATACGCTCCGCCGTTTTTTGGCAAAACAGGCGACGGAATCACACCAAACGGAGCCATTTTACGCCTGCAAAAAAGCGGCCTGGGATGTATAATGATTCTGCACCCAAAACTGGTTGTATTGCGTTCGAATAATTCCTGTACCCAAACCTATTTTTATACACCGAATATATTATAGTTTTCTTGGTATATTTGGTCTTATAGAAAGGACGATTTGGTCTTTTTAAATCCATGCTGAGACGCTTGGCATTTTATTCTTTTACACTTTAGTCCGAAGCTCAAGTTTCCTAAAACGTTTTCAGTCGCAGAGTTCAGGCCTCGGAGGCTGCAGAAAAGTCTCATTTCAGGTTAGCGGAGAGGTGGATGAACACACACTCACAGACACACACGCACACGTATAAAGACGAGCTGGTTGTGTCTCTCCGTGTTCACAGCGGACCTTGATTTAATGTCTTACAATTAAGGCACGCGGTGAATGCCAAGAGATGATCCTCCATCTTCACATGTCTGAAAATAAAAAAAAAACTAAGAAGAAATCAGCTGATTTAGATGAGTTCATAAAAAACATCGCAGTTTTATTTGCAGTGAGTTTTGTTTTGTTTCAGTCAGACGTTTCTATGTACTGTCTTTCTTTCTTTTTTTAAATAATAAAGTGAAATAACACAAAGCTCTGGTTTCATGTGAACAGTCTCTATTGTGTGTGTGTGTGAGTGTGTGTGTGCGCGCGTGTCAGTGGGAGCTGCCCATCCTCTCACAGGCTGCCCGGAGCGCTGTCCACCTTCTGTGGTGCTGAAATCTGCGCGCCACCGACCAGCCTTTTGTTTTAGTCTCCTGCCGGTGAAGAGGCAGGAAATGAAGCAAATATTTAAACTGTATTGATTCGGGAATGTTCTCAGGGGTCTTCTGCAACACATAAAGTGAAGAATTAAACACTGTATGGTTTCTAAAATCTGATAAATTAAATAGAATCTGCAGTAGCAGTGCTATCCACTTCTGCTGACCATACCTGGGTCTACAATGAAACGGAACACGAGCAGATTTAATCTAAAACATGAGATTCTTGATCTGAGAAAAAAAAATCAAATGACATTTATGTAGTTAAGTTGTTTAATTTTCCCTGACATAATCCAAAAACTGGAACATGTATATAAATGTGAATAGAATACATATGCACCATATCAGAACCTCCCCTGACACACGTCCAGTTCATATAAAAATACTTAAAAAGCCTGAAAATCAGAACTAATAAATACAGACCACAAACGTAAAGATTATGAAAATATTTCTGTAGAAAAAAACGTTTTGTGCTTTAAATTGTGATGTGATTTTTATAAACATCAACAGTAAAAACGAGGACAAGAATAGTCAAACATGCCATCCAATCTTCTTTTTTTAATTGTCATTTTGTTTATGATGTTATCTTAAGCTCCACAGTTTTAAAAAACACACACATTGGTTTAATTTGGAGTCTTCTGACTGCAGAAAACAATTTAATCTTGATTAATGACTTGATATTATCTGAGACTGACTGGAGGAGTGACGGATGGATGGAAGATGGGCCTGGTGGTGTGTGAGAAAGAGGGGGTGGGGGTGTCCAATCATTTTCATCAACTCAATAATGTTCATTTACTTAAATTATTTAAATAAGCAATCAGAGGAGACACAACTGATTCGACATTTTAAAATGTTTTGATTGAGGCTGTTAGAAGTCCTCAAGAGAAGCTGCAAAAATAAAGTAAAGGAATCCATAATGATCAAAGTGAGTAAGTGGGAGAAGTCACCAACATTTACCTGTTTATAGGGAGGGCACGTGTCAAAATAAATACACCGACAGAGGAAAATATGCCCCGTCATGATTATATGGTACACAGCAAGGTGTCAGCACAGACCATGACATTACAGAACGTGGTTTTCAAATCAGAACTCCACAGCCCGGAAGTCTGGCTTCAGCTGATAACCAGTAAAATGAAATAAAATCTTCAAGTTGAATAAATTCAATAAGGCTGCCACAAAGTGTGTTCATCACGTTCCTACTTTCTGCCGCGACCTGATTCGGCTGTACAAGTCCTCGCCTGCCCTCTAGTGGTGGGAACAGGAACATCCACCCACCTGCTTTATCCCAGAGCCATTTTAATCATCTTACTAAATAAAGTTTGTGCAGAGCCACATAAATCTACATGGCTGGAAAAACATACAGTTTAATGTTGTAAAACTGTATTTTTATTTTCATTTTAGGTGTTAAATCAAAATACAACAACGATATTATTCAATAAAGGGAATTGATACTTTTAGTTTAAAATTATGCAGACCTGACTGAGTCACCCTGAGGAGGTCAGCAGTGTATCACAGGGCCAAAACTGAGAGACAAACAATCTTATTAACTTAGAGCAATTTGTAAATGCAAGTTAGTTAAATGCATGTAGTCTGGACTGTAATAACCTTAACAGCACAAAGTCAGTTATATGAACATACTTTCCTTTTAACATAAAATTCAGCACATTTTGATCTGAGTGAAGAACTCACTGAAACTGACAAGGATCATTTTGACAAATCTCTGATGAAGAAAGACATGATGAACATTTTGTAATAAACAGAGTAATTTGTGTGGTCCGACATCTCACAAAACCAGAATCAATAAAAACCTCAGATCAGCAGTCCAAATTACTTTTCATTAAAACAGGATAATTCTCACACTGGAGAACAGTTTGACAATTAGCTCATTTCAAAAATCAAGACAATTAATAATCAAATTCCTGGCAATCAATCCAACAATTCTATCACATGTTAATTCTGTTGTGTATTGAGGTTTTTAACCTCCCATGGCTTTTTTTCTGGTCACAAACCAAACCAATGCTTGTTCTTTTTTCTCTTACAGTTTTGCCTTCGTAGTTTCCTCGTTAGCAAAGTGCTGATGTACACTGTGGCTGTAATGGCTGTGGCAGCGTCCTTGCCCATCTTGTCTCATTTGCCGAAGCTGATTGGCCATGAAGGTGTTCTCAGGATGAAGTGTCTGTCTGTGTCCATCGTTAGGTCATAACTCCTCAAGCATCCCGCCCCACAGAGGGACTAATAGAAATATGCTGAAAATGAACTAAAACTCTGACCTTGAATGTTTGTGACGCAGCTGCAAAAAGTCATTTTTGTTGGTGCTGAGGTGCTCTTCAACCAGTCCAATGTATTAAATCTTTCTCATCTCCGACTCTGTTTCCTTCGTGGTGTTGAAGCAGGAGCAAGAAAATTCTTTGGCAAACAGTCGTCTCCAGCGAGTGATTCACTGTGAGGAGCATGAGCAGCCTTTTTCTGAGAGCCTCATTCCTGTTTTATAATATGTAGCTGCCAAGACATCAAACTCAGAGGTTGGAAGAAAACCCAAGGTACATTCACAATGCTTTTAGTTGGCAGGGGTCAGTTATAATCACTGCTAACGGTTTGCTGAATGCATGTGTGTCATGGTAACAAGTCATGCTACCTTGTTAGGACGTGGAGATGGATTTTGACCCTTAATGCATTTCTCAGAGTCTCTTTAGATGGAGAATAATTACAAAATTGGCTGTTAGAGAGTGAAAGAAATACTAGAGGTGAAAGAGAGTGTTAAAGAGTTGGTTACAGGGGGCTAAAAGCACTGTGGTGTTCTCAGGGAGGATGGAGGTCATACCTGTGGAGCTCAGGTGAGACGGCTGTGAGAGGAAAACCATGGAGCTATCCAAGGTGCTGAACACGCTGACTGATCATGATCACTTTACACTCATCTGTCACACTGTTCTTCTTTAATTCTTCAGAAATAAATCAGCCTTTTAACAGTCAGAATGTTTAAGATTTTTAAACAACAAAATTTCCATCGAGAGTGTCTTTAGTTTAATCAAAACACCTGGTTAGTATCCAACCTTCTAGCAATTTTTATTTATTTATTTGTAATTTCATAGTTTTATTATAAACTTATTTTTTTTAAGGAAAATTCAAGGAAATATACGATGGCAGCTATTAAAATGGACTGGGGTCTTTTCATCCTATTTGTTGATATACATGAACCTCTGCCCTTCAAGTCAACAACACATTTAAAAGTTGTGGGGGAAAAGAGCAAATTATATGTGGTTTATTAAGATGTTGTTTGAAACGTGATGTTCACAGGTGATATTACTCATAAAATATCTTTGGTACTCAAAATAAATGAAGTCCTTGAAAAGCAAGGGAACAAAAAAGTGAGAAAAATCAACCATCTTTCAAAGAAAGATGGTGAGAGAGTTGTGTTTCCCTGTTTACAGCAGTTAAAATATCATTAAATATTTCAAGGTAAAGCAATGGATCTGCAAGCTGCTCTCATGTAAACTCTAATCTGATTGCTGTGTCAAGACATGTCATTTACCAAGGACTGACAGAACTACAAGAGCAAAGGATTAATTTGGAAATGCAGGGACTAAACTACAGAGTCAAAAAAGTTTTTAAGTTAAATCAATCCAGGGGCAGCATTGCCCTTACGCTGCAGAAACATTTGCGATGGCTTTATTGACATTTGTTGCACCCCTGATATGTAAAAATAACTGCATTAATGCATTTAAGTTGATTATGTAACAGTTTGCATTTGGATTTCATTCATGAGGTCTCCACAAAAGCACAACTTGACCTTGTTGCACCACTTCCTCAATCGAAGATGCTGCATGGGGTTTGAACAAACCTTCATTCAATCGCCTGGAGGACCAACTGTTTGCCTTTTAGGTCACAAAACAGTGTTTCATTCAACCTCAGTCCATCTTAATAAGATTGAACTTGGTGAGAGCAGAATGAATAATGTATTATTGATTCATTTTTTGAAGTTGGAGGAAGTCATAGATTTCTAGTTCTAGTTTGTGTGATGCAGTCCTGTCCTGCCTGCGGGGCCAGAAAATATTGAATACTTTGTATATTTCGACTTACATATAACGTTTAAATGATTTATAGATTCATTCAGTTCTGTTTTTATTTAGGATTTGCTTTGTTTGGTGTGAAACTTGTAAAGTTATCCTTACAGAAACCACAGCTGCATCCACTCATCAACTAAATAAGTTTATTTACAGTATATATCACCTTTCCCAGGATAAACACTGCAAGGTGCATCACAGAAAAAAATGCAAACCAAATATGCAAAACACATAAAACACAGCATAATAACAAGTAAAAATATAAAATTATGCAGACCATATCTATTTAAAAGTGTGTTTAAATAAATAAGTCTTCAGCTGTTTCTAAAAAAGTCAACAAAATCAAGTCAACATAAAAAAAGAGTCAATGCATGCTGCAATCTGGAATCCCTCTGTGCATTAACACAACCATGTCTGTTTGCTTCAACAAGCAAATATTTGATGGTAACACATTTTATTCCACCGCTATAAAGTCAAATGTTTAGGCAGACCCATTGTTTGCTTAAAATAAAACAACAAAAAGATTAAGTAGATACAATCTTAATGCCTTTATATTTTTTCAGCCCAGAAAATGTGTTTTTAGTGATGATGGGAGCCAAACTGTGCGTGCTCAAAAAAGGAGACTGTCCATGTCCTTTAATAACTGCACTAAATGATTAGATCCAGAAGATGGCAGCATGAACAAAGTAATTCACAGGGAGACGTGCAGGCGCAGAAATGTGGTCATTTAATGAGAAAATTAACTTCAAATTAAAAAATGCAAGCAGGCAGAAGTAAGAAAAAACTGTTTTAGGCAAAAACTAAACATAATATGTCAGAATATCCTGATTGGTTTGATGAAAAAGTGAAATTCTATTAAATATTAATGAGAACAAATTATAATAATAACCCCAAAACACATCAAATTAAACGATTCTATTTTCGTTTAAATGTAAAAAAAAATCCGATCCAAAGCTGAGCAAACTAGTGATCAGGTTATTCTGGTTTGCAGGATGCTTCCATGAAACATATAAAAGAAGAGGAGCAAACTGTTCAAATGATCAGGAAGGTTTCCAAAAAGACGCTCGCGCCCAGAGGAGGGGGACGAGGCGCACGCGGTAATGTTTGTCAACGTTTAAACGCAGTTAATTGAAACGTTAACCTGATTGGGTGGAGAGTGAGAGGGGAGAGGGTGTCTCCGTCCCAATAGGCGAATCCTTTTTAATAACCCGCCTCGAGATAATGATGTAAAAAGACTGAAGCGTCTCGTGCGTAACGAGGATGATCCGGTGAAGGTGAATCCGGCACAGACAGAGAGGCAGTCAGAGGAGAGCAACACTTCTCTTCCTCATCATCGCAGCACCTCCTCAGCTGACGAAGAGGAGCCTGAAAGTTTCACCCAACAGTCGGGAGAAACTCTCCGAGACGCGCAAAGAGTTTCCACAAGCGACCATAGGCTGCGACGCGCGACCCAAGAGGCTATGGACCGGAGGATGAGCCTGAACGGCGGCGCGGGGGACATTTTCCACAAAACTCTCAGCGCTGTGTCCAGCAAGAAGATGGATCCTTTCAGATCGTCGGCCGGCCTCGAGCTGCCCACCAGAGACCGCCAGTCCCCGATCAGCTGCTTTGACCAGGCCGACCAGGACCCGATTCAGCCGGGGGGACTCGCGGGCAGCAGAGGGGGGACGCTGGGTCTGCCGACCGGATCTTTGTGCGTCAAGTACGGGGAAAGCGCCAACAGGACTTCGGCGGCGGAGAGCAGCGGCGGGGAGCAGAGCCCGGACGATGACAGCGACGGCAGGTGCGACATGGTCCTCCTGGCCGACGTGCGGACCGGCCCCGCGGGGAAAGCCGAGGGAGGTAAGAAAACCAAAGAGCAGAAATTACTGCGTCTAAACATCAACGCCAGGGAGAGACGGCGGATGCACGACCTGAACGACGCGCTGGATGAGCTCCGGGGGGTCATCCCTTACGCGCACAGCCCGTCGGTGCGGAAACTCTCCAAAATCGCCACGTTGCTGCTCGCCAAGAACTACATCCTCATGCAGGCGCAGGCACTGGAGGAGATGAGGAGGCTAGTGGCGTATCTCAACCAGGGCCAGGCCATCTCCGCGGCTTCCATCCCGGCCACCACCGCGCTCGCAGCTCCGGGGCTGGGCGCGTACGACCAGCCGCCCGGATACCCCTTCCCGACCGGCGTAGCTGCGTCCTCCTGCCCGGATAAATGCGCCCTGTTCAACAACGCCACCTCCAGCCTGTGCAAACAGTGCACTGACAAGCCTTAACTGCGCCCCCGAAAATAATAACAAAAAAAAAGACTCAAGGAAGCACAGAAGAGAGCAGGTCCCACTTTGAAGGACGCTTTTAGAGAAACACAAAAACAGAGACAAACAGTGAGATTCCTGTTGTTCAAGTCACTAGACTAGAGACACAAAGTAACACCGATGAATAATTTTATAATATTTACTAAATGCATTAAAACGCGCTTCTTTTTTGTTCGAACAATACTTGATTGTGTATCTAAATCATTCTTAAAGTGCTGATTGACATGAAGGCCGGACAGCAGAAGAAGAAGAAGAAGAAGAAGAAGAAGAAGAAGAAGAAAGGCCTGTGAAAGATGCAGCTGTTGTGTTGGATCCTTTTTGGAGATTTGGGTGACCTGACAACTTTCCACTTTCTTCCCCTCCGCCCCCCATCCTCTATTTCAATACGGACACCTTCCCGGAGCGTTAATCTCACTTTCTGCTGCTTTCTCCTTAATTATCAGCTGGTTTTCTTTCATTTTCACATCGAAAGGCCTGATTTCAAAGACTTTTCTACTGAATGTCACACAGTCATCCAATCAGATCTTTATTTAACGCAGATCCTTGCTAACATAGTTCCTTTAAGGGCCACTTTGATGTAATACAAATTCAAGAAAAAAAAATCAAATCTAAATCAAGTTCTCTCAGATGTTTTGATGTGTGTTTTGTAATTTATTAATTTTGGGATATTTATGATGGATATTTTGCTTGCATTGCACTTTGTTGTCTGAGTTGATGTATTTTTCTTTTTTTAAATTATTATTTGTTTTCCTTTTAAAATATAAAGTCTTCAGATGAAACACGTTGTCAGGTCAGGCTGTGGTTTATTGTAGATACTTTAGTTATTCTATGAGCAAAGAGGGCCGTTTGTATGTATTTCAGTGTTGAAAAGCTTTATTAAAATATTTTGAACAACAGAAAAAACAAAATCTGATTTTTCTTTAAAATCAAAACGTGGAATCAGAGAAAGATGATTTTATTTACATTTTAATGCTGACTGACAACATTTTATGATGGTTTAACAACTTTTATGACCTTCATTTGGTGCGCTTTTTTCCACATTCAGACCATCAGTTTCTGGGTGGGATGTAGGTGTTAAGTTCAAGAGAGATGTGGGGAAAAAAAAGTTAAATATTTTTCCATTCCATCAAAACTGTGGTTTCCTTTTTTAAAATAATTATATTCGAGCTGTAAGTCACGCCAAGTCCTAAGAGAGAAGGCCAGACGTGACGCCTCCGGGCTTCGCAAAGACGCTTCACAAAGTGGGGGGAAAAAAACTCCGTTGACCTTTATTGTGTTTATTTCCATGCTGATGTGATATGCAATCGTTCAAAAACAAGTGTGTATGAAACCCGCCGCTGTAATACCTGGTTTCACACAATCAGACTCGTCGCTGAGGCGATTACAAGCGCAGGATGTGATTAAGAAATGTAATTACAAGCTCGTTTAAGTGGCGCAGTTTGGCGTCTTTTAATCACCGCGCAGCTTCAGCCGCGTCTTCTTTTGTTCCCCAGTTTTATTTTAGAAGTCCTCAAGGAAGATTTGATCAGGACCAGAACCAAAAGAAATGTTCTAAAAAACAACAAATATCTTCATGGAGCAGAAAAAAAGTCCAGAGAAGTGGAATCATTTCATTTTAAACCACTTAAAGGCAACAATTGATAATAAAAGTGATTCTTATTCAACACTGTGGGTGTTTTTTAAACTATTGAATAAAAAGTAAAATTTTAATGATCTAAAATTTGCAATATGGTTAACAATCTTGATCTACCTCCTGCATAATAGCAGCTTTGTTCCTGGTGTGAAATGACTCAGATTTAGAATATGAATTATAATTCACTGCAGTAAAACACATTTAAATTACTCAGATGGACAGTTCATACAGAAAGGGAGTGTTATCATAAAAATAGATCAGTTGAGTACTTTTGTAATAAACAAAAAAAATATGAATAGTAAAAAAAGTTAACCATCTAATTTGAGATTTGAATATATGTAGTGTTTAAAAATATAGCCCTGAATTTTAAGGCTTTAGGTAGATGTTATGTTCACACATTTATGTATATAATAAGAAGAAATGTGTCTGAAAAAAGATATTTTTAAAATTCTACCTCATATTTTAACCTTAAGAGTTTTATTTTCTCTGTTTTCTTCCCAGAAACAAACCACACTATAAATGTTTGAACATTTTTTTCCACTCTCCAATCCAAATTTGTCTGTTTGATAAGAAAAAGATCAATAACGTGTCTCGTTTCATCACATCTCAGTCCTCAATCACTGACCTCAATTAGGAAATAATCAGCAACTCCTGCTACACAACGTAATCGTAAGATATTTTACATTTAAACATAGAGATTTTTCCCCCCTTCCTGCTGATATTGAGAATCAAAACATTAATTATGCAATATGCATTAATGCACAAATGAGTGGAGCATTTAACCCATACTAATATTTACATTAGCCCAGAAGAGGAAATTCCCCAGGGGTGAGACAGAGCCATATGTGAGAAAACAAAACACAGCATCCAAAAGGAAAACAACATCAGTGCAAAGGTGGAGGGAATTTTACAACATGACAAGCCAGCTTTGAGACATTTAAAATCAAAAAGGCATTTTATTCCTCTTTATCTGGGAGCTGCATATTATTTCTGCAAACTAGGAAGCTCAAGCTTTTGTCAGTGGCGTCCAGACACGGCCACTACTTATAATAATAATAATAAAAAAAAAGATTATTTGAACGCATGATTCTAATAAAGCAGAATCTGTCTTAAAGGCATTTAAACCAAGATTCACGGCTCATGAATAGAAATGGAGGATAAAAAAACAACAACATCCAAACGTCCAATTTACCCTATCATGGTCCAGCAGGGTATCTCTTCATAACGGGGGAGGTGATGTATGCTAAGGAGGAGAAGCATTAAAGTCAAAATATACATAAACACACTGAATTGAAATGTCCCTCTCGTATCAGTAACAAGCCAAACTCTGGCAATGGATTCACGCGTGTTGTGTCATACAGTAAAGATATATGTGCTGCGCTGGCTGAGGTACCAAATCAACCCCTGGGTGGTAATTCATTTTTGTCAGGCTGCTGATAACAATGCATAATGTTGTTTCCTCCTTGTGCACACACAATGCACGCTAATAAAACCGCAGCTGAGGGGGTAAACTACAACAACTCCTGTTTTATGTTGCTTAACCGCCAACATTAGCTGCGCCCAGCAGTCGAAAAATAAGGAAGGCATCAAAGTTTATGGTCAGAACTGCTCCCGTATTCCTTTTCCTTCTCACTTTTCCTGCAATAAATAATGCCAATCTTTGAATCTTTCCAATTGTTGGACACTTTGTTTTCAATAGATCCGTCAGCTCGAGTCAAAGCATCCTCCGCTGCGATTATGGTAAACCTTCCCACTTGCCCACTCCCCTCATTAGATATATTAAAATCTGCATGTGAAGTGGATTCAGGCTGGAGGAGGTGCTTTAATGGAACCAAATATATGCTGACAACCTTTGAAACACTACCTGAGTGGTTTTATTGAACTGGAAACATCCAAATTTATCCAATTAACCCAAGAAACAACAAGACATGATGCATTTTTGAAATAAAGTAAATCTGAATGAGAACTAGAACCTTTGTAATTGTTGCTGTAACTCTAATTTCTTCACCAAAATGTGACGTTTTACTCCAGTTTTGTTTTGTTAGTCTAGTAATTTTTTAAAGGAATTCATATCCCCTGCCACCCTTCATGCTAGAGTTTGTAGTCATTTTCGTCAAACCTTGAAAACAACATTAATGTTGCATATTCTCATGCAATATTAAGATACATTACAGTCTTGTGTTGTGAATTACTCTCATCTACTACCACATTGGCTCAGGATCTGTAAAACTGACTGAGATATAGCCATTTTTGTCTTTTCTAAGGTAATTTAGCTTTGGTGGCCATCTTCAAAGGTTAATTTCAGTGATTGTTTCCTGAACATTTCATTGGAAATTTTCCTAACAGACAGACAAGGTTTGAAGCAAACATCTTGGGCAATCTGTTAGTTTTGGAAAGTAGTCTCAGCTACTACCACAACTTATTTTAGCTCAATATTTTTCAGATTGGTTGAATTATATCCATTTTTGTGTTTTCAAAGGTCAGTCGGCTGTGGCAGCCATATTTTATCAAGTTCACTCCAAAAGGTAATCAGTATACAACAGATTACTTTCTGCAAGTTTTATTAAAAATGATCCATTGGTTCATGAGATATTTTGCTAACAGACACACGAATATACGTGCAGACACTGCAGCAGGGCAATAAAGTGTTGCAGTTGCAGAAAAGTTTATTTTTTGTTGTTTCTAAACTTTTATTCAAGCCATCTTTCTCAAAGAAATTTCACAACCAGATATAATTCCTCCACATTTCTAACTGTGCTTCCAGTGTCTCATAATGTTTATTTTTCTTTGAGGACCTCAAAGGTCAGACAAACATATGGCAGCCGGTTTACAGCTCAGAAACTTCTAACACGGAAACAATAAGTGACGTAATAAAGTGTGATTATCTCCTCATCTGGAATACCACTGTTGAGTAACATTTCTAATATCCCAACTGCTTCCATATTAATCAGATTAACAGACCAATCCCCTAATCCCTGTTTACCGATGGCTCTGTTTTTCTGCCCTAATCTGATGTTCTTTTATTCCCCTCAGATTAAACTGTGTGGACGAAGAGTGGGTCATGTTGCTGCACAGGTTGTTTATGCCAGAAAAAAATAACAAAAAAAAAAAAATCAATTCAGCCTGGATTTGAACAAACAAAAACAGGTGCAATGAAGTTGAGTGCTCTTGTTGTGCAAATATATTTGTGCCAAGTAAATCAAATTATGTGGATAGACAATTCATTTGATTTGTTTTGATTGTGCGGGGCTGCTGCTTAACAGCATTTGGACTTGTTTTTCTTTGGAAGTTGCTTGAATTATCTTTCTCAAAGCACAAAGACCAAAAAAAAGAGAGAAGTTGCATTTTCTGTGAATACGCAGCATGAATGCCGAGTGCTGAACGACTGAAGAGACTTCCTGAAAAGCTAAAACTGAGTCAATAAAGCTAAAAGGAAAAAAATAGATAAAAGTTTTAAAACAGTAGCTCAAAATTAATTGTTACTAAAGTGTAGCCAAAAGCTAAAACTAGCGAAATACTAGCTAAAAACTAAAAGTAATTTAAGAAAACACCAAATATGTTGAATTTGATTTTGAATAAAACGTTTTTGAAGGAATTGAAGAGATCTCAGTGTATTTCTAAGGGGATTTTTTTTTTTTTTTTTGTAAAGAAAGATTTTTGTAAAAATTACAACATCCAAAAGCCTCAGCGGAAATGTGCGAAATGATCTTTTGACATTTGAATGATTAAAAGAGCTCAAAGAATGCAGGACAAGGAGTTACCTGCCAAAAAAGGTGTAGAAGAAGAAACAAAGAATAAAGACAAGAAGAATTACTACAGCTGCAGTTCTGGATCAGCATTCACACAATTAAAAGCATCGTATTAACTTATAGTGACATTATTTTAAAACAGTGAGTACACTGAAAGGCTGACCTTAACATTCAGATAATGTGTTTGAGTGGAGTGGGTCAGACACTGAATCATGTAAGAAAAGAAAAAACATAAAGACAGAAATAAGCTCAACTAAACTCTGAGTTAAACTTTCAACCCAGCTTAAATAAATGTAAAATCAGCCACAGAACAGGATTTCTGGATGTGATGTCTGAGGTTGTCTTTGCTGTGACAGAGATCATTTCCCCAGATCATTATGCAGATTTTGACCCTCTCGATGTACAGTAAAGTCAAGGCTGGGCGGATTTCATCTGCACTCTGTGATATTTATCACCCGCTGCCATAAAAGGCAGGCAATCATGTAATTGCCTGAGCCTGTGTGTTTGTTTGTCTGCCCGTTAACAAAATATTTTGCCAACCATTACACAAACGTTAACGAAACTCAGAAAGTAATTACTGGATGTACATCTACCACAGATGAACTTTTGGAGTCAATGAGATTCAAGATGGCCGCCACAACTAATGGAACAAAATAGGTGTAACAACATATCGCGCAAGATCTTTGTTTAGAACTTTAGCATGCAAGGCGGTGGGAGATATGCATTCCTTTAAGAAATGGTAGGTCTTTAATGATTAATTCTGGCTTTCACATTAAAATGAACACATGAGGATGACACAATAACAGTGAGAACTACTTACACATCACAAGAGGAATGAGGAGCGAAAAGAAAGATGGCTCAGAAGAAGCCACACAGTCTCATTTGTGTGTTTTTGATATAAACTATCAGTCTTTGTTGTTCATTGCTGGATAGGTTTCTGATTAGAGTATAATCTGAAGATTAAAATGTAATATGAACAACTGTATTGCAAACGAAGACATGAAATCGTACCTAAACCCTGACAGGATTAAAGGTAAACCGAATGATTTCTAGGAATCTAAAAAAAAGAATCTATAAGGTGGATCTAAGTCTATAACACAAGAAGATTAAAAAGACAATCTGCCTCCCTGTGTTGAAAATCTGTCACGTTACTGGAGCATGAAAGCCCCGCCTTTAGTGTAACTTGCTTGGCTGATCTTCTTGATGTGCGGAGTGGTACTCGAGGCTTCAGTGTATCTGTCTGAGCAAGAGCTCCTTAACAGCCATGAATGCCAAGCATCGGCGTTGGAGGGGGTGGGGGGGAGGCAGGCCAGGCCAAGCGTAACCACGACGGCCCAATGTCCTTGGCTCCTCGGAGGCCTTCACCTCACACTCCCTGCACAGTGAATTTTATGGCTAATTTCCGGCAATTTATCCTGGCACTTTCAGAAGAGAGATTCCTGCGGGAATAATGTGCATAATTTGCATAAATCATCCTGATAGAATGCATATCAGCTTGTAACTCCCCACCACCAGCACCACCGCCATTGTCTGATGCTCCAGCGTTTACTTTGTAATCAAAACTGACCGTTTTCAACCTGCAGATGTATGAAGAACCACAAGAAAGGCAGCCTGAATTTAGGTGAGAAGTCTCATCTCCACCTTTCATGCATAAAGCATTTTTGAATTATGTCAAATGGTGCAGTTGAAAAGGGTTTGCTTCAATAGTTTTTCAGATATATTGATTTACTATTTTGAAATGCGGGTATTCACTCACTGTAAACACGGCAGTCAGCCTCTAAAGACCAGGTAGAAGCTTAAGTCATGTGACTGACCTCTACATTCAGCTGGCCATAGTCTGTGAAGGTAAACAAATATGGCAGAATTATAAAAAATGTAGCGTTTTGAAGAAGACATTTAGGCAAAAAAATAATGAATCTGCTGCTAAATGCAAAAGAAAAAAGAAAGATCAAGACAACAACAAGAACAATTTAGTTTTCTGTGAAAATGCTGAACGCTGAATGATTGCGGAAATTTGCTAAATCTAAGTTATTGATATTAAAACAAAGAAAACAGAAATTAAAAAAGCAGAACAAGCTAAAAGGAGCAAAACAGGCTAAAGTGAGCAGATCAGAGGCTGAAACAAGCAGAACAAGCTAAAAACTAAAACCAGCAGAATAGTAGCTGCAAGCTAATAACAACAGAACAGTAGCAAAACAAAAGCCAAAAATAAAACTAACAAAACAGAAGTTAAAATAAGCAAAACTGATAAAGATAAACAGTAAAGATAAAATTAATAAAGTAGATCAAATTAGCAAAAGTAGAAGCTAAAAGCAGCAGAACTGTAGCTAAAACAAAACAATGTTTTGGAAGGAATTGAAGAGATTTCAATGTATTTATATGGGGAAATACATTTTAAATAAAGCTAAATATTTAGTAAAGTATTAAATCCCTAATCTCCTCCTTCAAGGATGTCACTTTTGTTTACATATTTTCAGTCACTTCAGCCATTTCTGTAGGTAAACAAACACATATGGTAGCTGGCATCCAATCACAAATTTTGCCTACAAATTTTTAATCCAAGGATAAAATAAAAATCAAAATGTGAAACATATTGTGCAGATTTTGTTTCATAGTTTGTTTGTTTTTTTGTTTTTGTTGTTTTGACCAGTCTTCATGACTGTGCAATGAGTACATTCAAAGTTCTCCTTGCAGTAGTGAGACATCAGTCACTGCTTGGTTTGCAAACCTGTTTGCAAAAGCTCCTTCTTTGTAGGCAACCCGATTGTCTGAGTAAAAGAGACGGGGGGTCAGTGCAAAGCCACCTCCCACCCCCATCCTTGCTGTGATTTAATGTGACGTACAGTGAGAATGTGCATATTATCTTAGACTGCCTTCTTTAAAATAATCAGCCACGCTCCAAATCGACTTTGTCGGTGTGAGATGAAAAAGCGACAAAGAGGAACAATAGAACGAGGAATTGTTTTTGTGCTTTTTAAAAAAAATTTTGGACAAAAGGCATGTGGCTTGGTGGGCATGCAAGCTGCAGAAGAGCTGGTGGGTTTAACTAATCAAAGCAGACACACAGACAAAACATAGCCGGACAGTGAAAGAGCGTTGCACTCTTTGCAAGATTCCGTGACTGACGGGAAACGAGGGAAAATATTTGTGTGTCTGCGTGTGTTTTGGAGCAAGGAGGTCCTGGTTCTTCCTCTGGCTCCTCACTCGGAGCCTCAGACTGTATCACTGCTGACAACAGGACAGTCGTCCACTGGGTGGACGTTAATCACAATAATACCGAGCAGGCCAATCACGACTCACTGATCAAGCGCTTAATGACATGCCTGCCACTGTAACCAGCCCACTGCAGAGGGATTCACACCAGAACTGGCTCTTTTGTGGGGGCAGGAGACAGAGGAGGATGGTGGTTATGAGGCTGGTGCACAGCCATCCAGACAATAATTACTCGATGACTGTGGTCACATTAGGGATCAGTCAAAGCAGATTAATTTCGACGGATAGCATTGGTCCTTCCTAAATGCAGATTTTCTTAATAAGAGTGAAATTGTGTCGCTGAGATGGTTGTGAGGTTTGCTATACGGGGGTAACTCCAATTACTTATCCGGAGTGACAGTGTCTTCTTCTTCACATGAATCAGACTGTACTTCTGAGTGTCAGCACAAAATTAGCACACAAATGTGTTTTTCCCAAGTCCTCTGCTCTGCTGTGTGTGTGTGTGTTTGTATGCAGACTGTATGGCACAAATGACGATGCTCTGTGTGTGTTTGGTACGGGTAGGCCTTTGAGTAAATACCCAGAGACCCCGAGAATTACCCAGAGCAGAGAGGACAGCATCTGTTTGTGTGCTTGTGCCGAGCAAACAAGGCAATTTAGAGAACACCAAGGGAGCTGCTAATAAACACAACCTTATTCCCCCTACTTCCTGCACCTGGCTCAGAATGTTGCAGCAACACAGCAAGGATGCCTGTCTATCTTTGTGTGTGTGTGTGTGTGTGAGATCTGACTGTTTCCTGTGCGTTTCTGCAATGGTTTGTGCAACAGAGAGCGTGCATAGCAAATGTATAGCTCTGCTGCTGAGAAATGGCAGGTCTGTTGCCCATCAAATACTGGAGTTTTTGGTCTGTATTGACAAGTCTGTGCCAACATGTCTGCCTTGGAGTTATGCATAGAAACAGCACTGGATTAAATGGATAGTTTACATTTTTGGAAATAGGATTCTACGGAAATGTGATTAACTTATCTCAGTTATCTCTGCAGATATGTTGTTTTTTTACTTCATAATTAAAGACCTAAATTTCAAGTTTGAAATTTTTCTTGCAACCTTTTAAAGTAGCATCATAATCCTTATATTTAAAGACACAAAATGACATAACAAGCAGACATGTTTTCATGGTAGTTTTCTCTGGGTTATTGTGATAAAACCACTGGTACCTCAGATCAATTTGTAAATTTTGGCCTCAACATATCATCCCTGTCATCATAAAATGATGGATTAAAGAAATTCACAAATAATATAGGTACAAATATAAAAGGTAAAAGTGCATTTAAATTACAAAATATTTTAAAGGTACTCTTTGCAAATTATAAAATTAAACATAAAAAGGTTGAAATGTACTAAATGATGCAGTTTGAAAGACTTTACTCCAGATATTTTCCAGATATACTGACATGCAGTTCTGAAATGAGGGTAAAGGTGGTCTCAAAGCCGTTTTTTCTTCATACTTTACTTAAATTTAAACATAAATATGCACCAATACATCAAAATTCTCAGACCTTTCCATCCCAAATGGCTCCTTTATGGACATCACCATTGTTGAACTATTTTCAGTCACATTTTTTAAATTAAGGACATATTAACCATCAATCTGGAAAATTTTCCTCTTTTTTTACCTGTTTAAAACAACTGCACCTCACTTTGTTCTTAGTCCAACTTTGCCAGATATTAGCTCATCAATCCAGTCAGAATTAAACTCATATTTCTCCAAACCGAGGTTGTTCAAAGAGCTATCTACAACAAGTAAGATATTACTTGTTCATAACCTTTTCATGTTATCACCCTTAGAAAGATCTGAACTATTGCTTCATGGTATTTTATGTACAACAATTTGATTTATTCTGATGTCCTGACCTCTGTAAACACGTCTTTTTTCTGCTTATCCTGCAACTGAAGCCACAAACTCGCTCTCGCCTCCACTGCTGATGGTGATTTGTAGCCAAAGTGACACCCAGTGAAACCATGCATCGGGCCAGACACAAAATGGCCGTCCAGTGCCAAACCCTGCCTTGGCTTTCACTTCACATCACACCACACAGCCTGGCTGGAGAGTGAAAGCTTTATGTGGCGTTTAGAGGAAAAACCTCAGGTAACATTAACACAACTTAAACCTTATTTCAGCTAACATTACGCATACAAATACACCTATTATCACAAATATTAAGTGCAGATAAATCTACCCAGTTATCCAGTTTGCCCTTTCAGTAGGAGCACCTCAAGGTCTCCTCACCCCTCATGTCACATATCTGGGCCAAATTAGACAACAGCCCACGTTCCAACAGCCTTTGAGCCTTCGAGCCAGAACATCCTGAAATAAAAAGGGGAAGAAAATAAGTCCAAAAGGGGAGATTAATCTGAGTTATTACATTGAATAGATTTCCAGAATGATAATTAAAAGATGTTAAGACATGGGCCCAGCCAAGGATCAGTGGGCACTAATGAGGACCAATAGGCTTCTGTAATCTGCGCTGTAATGAGAAGTGGTTTCAATGTAAAGTTTGCTGGGAGACAAGTGGGAAGGGGGCGATATAAAGAGACGTAATGAAGGAGCTGTCCTGGGAAACCAATGTTTTATTGTCATTATAAGCAGCTACACTCAGGAATTATAATAAGCTGAGAGAAAGCATAAAACTCAGCTGTATAAAGATCAGGTTTGCACAAAACAAATATTTTATTCTTGGACAATTACAGACTGATTAAACTAATGAACGTGTTGTACAGCAAAGAAACCTCTCAGTTTCTTTTAATAAGAAAACAAAATAACCACTCTTCAATTGTTTTTAGATAGTTTTATCATCAAAGTTTAAATGATTTTCACAAATGTTTTTGTTTAGTATAAAAGAGTCAACGAAATAAGTCAAGGGTGTGCTGTATGTTTCTATTTTCCATCAGCTTAAGCTCTAGTTTAGGGTATTTGAGCTGCTTTTATTAAGACTAGGAGAAAACATGAAGAAGGACTGAAACAAATGCATTTTTAGACGACCAGTAGATAAATAAAGAAATAAGTTTATTGGTTCATTTACCAGAACTCAAGGTTTTTTTAGTTTGTTTGAAAGGCAATAATGTTTTTGCTCTTGTCCATGTGTGTGTGTGTTTGTCTGCAGTGTTAGTAAAACATCTCTTAGCCAGTAGACAATTTAATATAAGTTCCAGAAAGCAACCATTGGGTGAACATCTGAGTTAACATTTGGAGTCAGCTCCATTCAAGATGGCTGCAACAGCTTGAAAACCTTAGTGAAAGCAGAAATCGGTATAACTTTACAGATATTGAGCTAAAATTTGAGAGTAGTCATCCCCGATTTATACTCAGGATAATCGTATAAGACGTGTTTTTAAAACTTTTTATAAAATATTGGAGTGGACTGAGTCTGTGTGATAAAATATGTCCTAAGCCCTTGGACATACTGAACCAAAACACCTATAATTTTATCTCTTATCATCCTAAGATGATTTTAGTTCAAACTTCTGTCATGAAATGTAAAAAGCGATATGCATTCCTTCAAGGGATAATAGGGATTTAATTATTATTTGTTTTAAAGAATCAAATCTGTACAACTGATAAGCTCAAAAGGTGTCATATTTTCTTAAAAAGTGACTACAGATATAAATTATTTGTTAACAAATTAAACTTTAAAGCAGCTACGATTAGAAACCGTTCCAGCTTCAATCACCTGTTAGACAATTAGCTAAATGCAGATGGAGGGACGACTCCGAGCACGATTTAAAAAGAAAATGGCAAAGTAATACAAAGCAGATGGTTAAGGAGCCAAGTGAAATTAGAGAGGATGTTACTTATTCAGGGGCTGGTCGTTACTAGTAAATGAGTCTTACTGACAGGTGCACCACACTCATTTACAAATGGCAACATATTACCATAATCAGCCCGCTAATTTATCACAAATAATGAGTTGTGTTGAAAACAGGCTGGTAAATACTCAAGGAGAAAATCACCCTAATGGCTCTCACCTGTCACTGTTCAGGGCTTCTGGTTTGGATGTTAGAGGGAATTCAGACAATCATGATTTCATTGCATGCATCCTCACATAACTGAGGAATATTCCCTACAGTTTATTAGCTGTTTGGTTCCACATAAGGAACTTTCAACAATGAGATGCACGTTTGAAAACTGTCCTTCCGACTTTCAGCTATAATACAAAAACACGTAAACAACCTTTGTTCCTTACTGATTTAGCAAGGGTTTTAAAAAAAAAATTCTGGGTTAAAATATATTCTGTTATCTCAGAGTGATTGATGTCATTTAAATACAACAACATTAGCTGTTAAAATTCAACAAAACACAGAGGAATGAACCAACAATTAATCCCAGCGTCCACTGAACCAATGTCATTCCTTCTGTAGGGAATGATTATTGTCCATGGCCTTACATGCTAAAGTTTTAAACATAAATCTTGCACAATCTGTTAGTGCTTAAAGTATGTGATGGGAACTACTCTCAGTTACCACTGTACCAAATTTCAGCTCAGTACCTGTAAAATGGATTGAATTATAGCCATTTTTCTACGGTGATTTGACAGTGGCAGCCATCGTAAATTGGGCCGACTACAAAAGTTAATCCATTGTAGATGTACACCCAGTGATTACTTTGAGAGTTTCATTAGAAATGGTCCAGTTGCTCATGAGATATTTTGCCAACAGACACATAAAATTATATTATTGCCCTCTGACATGAAGAGCAGCCAAATATTCAGTAATCAAAAAAAGAAGTCAAATTGTCCTAAATTATACCTGCTAAGATCAGAGACATAAAATATATGAAGATAAAATTTCCAGTCAAGACTTTTATCTCAAGGTCTGAATGTGTGTTTTGTTTAAGGGTTATTAGGTGTTATTTGGAGTTTAAAAAGGGGAATGGGTTTAAATGGTTCACTTTGCTCCCTCAAACAGAAAAGGCTGTAAAGACATGGCTGAAATGAGTGCAGAGCTTTTATAAATCCAGTTTATTTTGATCAAAGCACGCTACGTATCATTAAGAAGTCAGAAAATTGTCATCTTGTCAAAAAAAGGGACATAAGGTGGTTCCTTTAACCATATGTAAACACAGTTATGAAGTCTTCAAGCTCCCCTGACTGGCGGCGACACACCAAAGCACCACGTATGAGTGTGTTTAACCAAGCTTAGGGCCTAATATCCAACCAGCCTTATGGTGCAGAAAAAAAATTACAGCGGCAGTTCGACAATGCTGATAGGCTATAAAACTATGTCATTTAATACCCCCACACTCCTCCCTCCGTGTGGTCGACCCACCATTAAGCCAATTCATCACCTCTTAAGAGAAGGCCATGAGACAGATCCTGTCCATCAGTCACTTGCTTTAGGATTACAGCTCATGTGATGTGAGCGTTGAGGCCACATAAACAACTACAGGGCGCAGATCGGGACAAACGACTTGTTTAGAAAGCTGGTTTATTATCATAAATTAAAGGCCTAGGACTCCTTGAAGGTATGCACATCTTCCACACCTTTCATGTCAGAGTTTTAGACTAAGATCATTTTAAATATATTGAGAACTTAAGGAGTTGTACCCATATTGGTAATAAAAAAAAGAAAAAATGCACATTCTTAAGCAATATTTTAATGTCTTGCACAGAGTGTGTGTTGTGAATGCTCTCATCTACTACCAGAGCACATTTAGCTGTGTTTGCTTATGTGGATTAGCTGTGGTGGCCATCTTGACTCCAAAGGTTTATTAGTTGTAGACGTTTCATTAAAATGTGTCTGGTGGTTCATGAGATATAATGTTAACAGACATGTGAAAACACGAACACACACATATAGACACAGGCAAAAACATTATCATCCACCTCAACCTTTTGTCAGTGGGTAATAATTAAAACATGACCACATGGATAAAGTAAGAGGGTTTTTTTCTGCCTCTTGGAGCCAGTTGTTTGAGATGTCACTTCTCTAATGACCTCGAGAGAAAGAAGACCTCAGATTTGCATTTTTTGGTCGCTGCTCCTGTAATGAAAAAAGGTAGAGTGCAGCATATTTCACTGGACCTGTCAGATTCACTCACACCCCTTTGCAAAGCCCTCAGAAACTTCATTCCAACGCCTCCCACTCTCCTGGCCTCTGCTATAAAATTGACTGTGACAAAATTAGCAAACCTAGACTGTTTGGACATATTCCAAATATATTGGATTTCTCTCTCTCTCTTTCTTTTTTAAAAAAATAAAATCCAATCAAGCCCCAGAACATCAAACATGAAGTCTCCTTGAAAGTTGTTCAGTCTCACAGGCCAGCTCTGGATTTATGTAATCGTGAGCTTGTTAGGGAGATTTCTCAAGTTTATTGACAGTGATGTGCATTGGGATTTGGCAGATCTGACATGTGGGAAGCGCAGTTCAGCAGCACCACCTCGCAAAAGCAATTAGAGATCTATATTCCCAGACAGGTCTGGACTTTGTTTCTGCGGTGAAGGGGGGACACACACGTTTTGGAGCTTTTATTAACATGACATTCGTGTCCCATGGATTGTCTTCAGATGACAATCAAAGGGTCGTCATCAAAAAAGTGGGCAGCAATTGGTGAAATTGTGTTTCTTAAGACAAGTCAGGACATCAAAATGCATTTTCCAAGTGATTTGTTTCTGCGGGGGAATGCATTTAATAAACTGTACCTTTCCTCTTTACCCTGACATGAAGAAAAAAGTAATACCTGCTATTGTGTAATGTTGAAAAAACCAGAACATAATTAGAAATTATTCAGTTTCACTTGGACAAGCCCTGCTCAAACAGACACCCCTCACTCTTCAGTATTAAATGAATGTCAACTGGCTAAAGTAATTAGTTCAGTCTATTAATTACTATAATCACCCATTATCCTGTTGGCCTTCATTTCAACATGTTAACAAGCCTGTAGTGACTCGGTTTCCAGAGACTATTATCAGTCTGAGAGCTAATTATGTCTCATTTAAACAGATAAAGCTTGTGTTATAATTCTCACTGTCAGAAAACACCTGACTTCATTGTTTCATATTTTCTTAAACAAAGCGTATTTATTCAAACTGATAGCAAATATATTAAAATGATAGTTCAGATGTGTAGAAGTGGGTTCAGTGGAAATTTTATGAACAAATAATATCTTACCTGTTGTAGATAGCTCTTTGAATGGCCTCAGTTTGGAGACAGAGTTTAATTCTTGTTGTATAGAGGAGCTAACAGCAGAAGTGGATTAATGCCAACAACTTAAATCTCAAAATTTTTCATGGTTGTTCATGCAAATACTAATTTATAAATATTTGTTGAAAACAATATAGTTTTAAATAAGTTTCACTATGAAGAAAAAATAATTAAAAAGGGGAAAGGCCTCACTGGAGTAAGACAGTGAGTTGTTAAGCACATTTGTTTAAAGAAAGTACATTTTTTTCAGTGTGTAGTTCCTGCTTGAAGACAACTTACTGACTCTCATATATATTGTGCATACACAAGTAGTTTTATGGCTATTTATTTGTCCTTAGTGCTGTATTTTCTATGAATCAAGTTGCATGACAGTGTTTGCAGTGATCCTTTTAATTATATATTTACTACATCATAAAACGTATATGTAAAAAATTTATATTTATTCAACAAATTGTCTGGTTTATGTGTAAAAACCATATAAAAAATGCTCCATAAAAATTGGAGTTGTTTCAGGAAGACATGAAGGAACTTTGGTCCTGGCCTCTCTCAGACTAGCCATTAACTTGTCAGTCAGGTTACAAGTAAATAATTCCTCCTTATTAAGGATGCTCAAAGAGCTATCTGCAGCAGGTAAGATATTATTTGTTTATAACATTTCCAGAGAATCCCATTTCTCGGAACTATTGCTTTTAAACTTCTCAGATATTTTACTTTTTTTAATATTTCTGAATGAATAATACTTTTATTGGTAATAGTAAGATTGAGTTAGTTAGATTTGCCATTAAAAATAAAATTTCCTTGTTTTAAATATTGTCATGTTTGTTACAGTTAGATATGAGAACTATAAATAAGTAGTTTATAGATGTTTTTTTCTGTATTTAACAGTAATCATCCTCTTCATCTCTGTTTTAAGATTACGATGCAGATCGTGTCTGCAGGCTCGGTTCTGTAGGAGCTTTCAAAATGTCCGTCTGTGATCTGGGATGAAATAAGGCTGCGGCCTGAAGAGATGGAGTGCGGTAAACAAGGCGGCCCTGCTCCCCAGCTGTGAAGGTGACACAGGGATGCTACACGCAGAACAAGCCCTTTTGATTAATCACAGGATATTTACTAGCTCAGATCTAATCACGGACCGCAGGATCAAGGGGCTACATCATACACGGACCAGGAATTTACACAGCAGAGTTAACCTGTCACCTGCCACCGTCCTCTCCTTACGTCTATAAACACTGTGTGCACAGGTCGGCCTGTAGTTACACACCGCAGGCAGGGCGCTGCAGAACGCCTCTGAAAGTGATTGTTTTATTTCTGCAGCAACAATATAACCTGCAGTCAGATACTCAACACATGTCGTCTGATATAAAACCTTATGGCAGAGTGGGGAAGGAGCCATTTATCTCAAGGTGGTCATGGTAATGGGATACAGGAACGTGAGGAGTTTTACCACTAAGTAAACTGCAAACTGGGTGTAGCAAACTGGAGACACAGCCTGTGTCTCCAGTCAATAGCTCAAGTCCAAGGTTCCAGTCTGTAGCTCCAGTCTGTAGCAGTGTAATTGTTATTTCCTGAGGAAAAGATGTAAACTGAGGACTAATCCCAGATTACAAGCAAAAAGGGATTAAGCAGTTGTGATCTCTGACTGGTTTGTGACTTCCACAATCAATTTGACATCCAGATGATCTTTGGCTTACAGTGAGGACAGCCTGCAAATTTAAGAGATGGACAAATTTAGAGGACAATTTTACTTTTTTTTTTCCAAGATTAAAACGGTCATTTTAATGTTTCTGCAAACATCCTGGAATCACAGATCAGTTTAATCTTTTCTTATATTAAGAAAACACACAGGGGGTTAATTATTATTGCCCAATGCCAAAGGCAAAAAGGAGGATAATATTTTTGCTCGTGTTTGTGTTAATTTGTCTCTGATCTGAACCAGTGGACAGATTTTAGTGAAACTTTCAGAAAGTAAGCATCTGATGCCATTTTTGCACCAATTTGTCCTAAAACTCTGTACGTTACCAGCTATAGAAAAACAGATAAAGTATGACCTAAACAAGTTATGACAGGTTCTCGTAGAAGCTGCAACTTTATAATTATAATTCTATTTTTTATATACTTACAATACACCTTGGAGATATAGCAAAGACAACAAAAACATACATTTCTGCTACTTTATTTGCAAGTTTTTGAAAACCAGCAACCCTCTGTCTGATGTAAAGTTTCTGTTTAATTTAAACTGATAATAATGTCTAATTATTTAATTTATCTTGTAAAAATAGCCCAAATGTGTATGAAATAGAAAAAGACGCAACCTTTAGTGTGACCTGGGTTCTGTCCTTAGTTATTAGCACATCTACAGAAAGAGACAAAGGCAGCGGTGGAAGTGCTGCAGCCCTGCCGCGTTCATGGCTTCTGCCATTGTGTCGCCTGGAAAATGTCACTCCACGGGAGGGGGTCTCAGTTTAAAAATGAAAAACACTGACAACTCACACAGAAAATCTGCAGACAGGTTTTCAAACTGGACAAAATATTCAGACTAAGAAGATGAGAATGCCTCCTGCATCTCCATACAGATAAGCCTCTTTGTAACACACTTGTGTTGAATTACAAGGTGTTTGTTGAGCCTGAATCTCGCCACACAAGCGCTGAACAAATAGTCCATTAGATGAGAGTGTTTTTGTCAGTCTCCCCGTCTCCCCGATATTTCCTCAGAGTGACGAGTCACATTTGAAGCCGGGAGGCAGAGTAATTTCTGTGTCACATTCCTTTAGCTCGACCTCACTGACAATTGCCAACACAAGAGCTTTCTCACTAAAAATTAATCACATTTGCCTTTTTAATGGCGTCCCGACTCCCTCTGCCAAGAATCCACAAACGTCTCGCTGCTTCTGTGTTGGTTTCTCATTCTGCAGGGAATGACAAAGTGATTTCAAGGAGCATATCAATAGTTATGTCACCCCTCTGACCTTCTCTTCAGCGTTGGCTCTGGGGCGCTCAGACTTAGGAGGCCAGACGCTACGGAGATAAAAGCTGAAAGTAGCAAGGCTAAGCTGTTTAGTTTTTAATACGTCATGAATTTGAGCACTGTTTAAATAAGTAGTGTTTATCTTCTTAAAGATTTTCAGAATATGTAGTTATTGTTCAAAGATATGTGTCAATCAGTGAAGAAGACAAGCGAGATTAAGATTGTGGAAGATGAATCTCAGCTACCATCACTCCAAATTTTAGCTCAATGTCTGTAAAAATGACCATTTTTGCCATTTTTGTGTTTCCTAAGGTCAGTTAGCTGTGGTGGCCATCTTTGATCAGGTTTATAAATCTGTTTATGAGATATTTTGCTAATGGACAGACAAATGAACGCACACAAAGACACAGGCAAGGACACATGACTGTCTGCTTTTAAAGGCAGTGAGTAATAATAATAATAAATATATTATCTGCCTTAATCATGCCTAAAACCCAGGAAAATAAGGCTTTTTATTTCTCTGTCAGTAACTTCTCTTCAAATGAAAAGATGACAATAAATGAGTTGGTTTAATTTATTGATTTGTCCAGAATCTAATATTAAAGACAGTTGTGTAGTTATTTCATCTAGAAATGTTTAATCTTTCTGAAAATGCACTACATTTAATCATGTTACATTTATTTCAAGCTGCATAAACTTCTAATTTAAGCTACAATAAAGATGCCAAATTTGAGTGGGTTTTGCCGAAAGTTTAGGTTCATCCAGGTTTTCTTAAATTATTAGATAACACAAAGTTTGAAGATTTCATATAGGAGCTAAAGGAATCACAGCTTTTTTTATCTCTTCATTAATTTTACCGACTTGGAGAGGATTCACCCTCTCAGTAAAAAGAAGCCTCCACTGCTATCAAATATTCAGACAGACTTGTAATTCCTTGTGAGTGAGACGGCCTGTAAAAATGACTAGAAAACAAAACACTCCTGGTAAAACAACGTCCAAAAGACACTCTGTCAGATTCCTCTCTTTCTTACAGATTTCATCGCTGAGCTGCTGTGGCGTAAATGCTTTAAAACACTTTGACATAAGCATGCAGCGTCCTGAGACTCTCTGTTCTGAATAATGAATCTGCAGTATGTCCCAAACAGATGTCTTCTTTCTTTCTTTTTTAAAATTTGTTTTCAGTTGCATAATTTAACTAATTCACCTGGTTTCTTGTCTCGACAAGCATTGAGCAATCGCTATTTGCCAATAAAAAGCTTCTGCAACTGGGCGATAAGCAGAGGGAAAGAAGTTCACAACATCCTCCTTTTTCCTCTTTATATTTAATTCAGAGGTTGTGTATTTCTTTATGATTGCAACATCTGTTTGGTCCCAGTGCCAGCTCCCTCTGTCAGCCACCCTCTGTTCAATAATTCCTGCCCTGACCCCCAAGAGCCCCTGACATCACGGCGCCGGCTGCTGCTCAAACTTCACTGGGACCAGACACAAAGAGACAGGTGCCCACATGCCACCAAATGAGCCTTCTAATAAAAAAAAAAACCTGCTTTACCTGGATCAGTGGCTTCAATATGTCGGACTAAGAGGAGAGAACTCTGACTGGGACACTTGGGACGTCTCAAACTAACGCAGACATTTAAGCTGCCCGTTTTAGAGCAGAAGAATTGTTTTCAAACCACAAAATATACGTATATCGACGTATTAGCTCCACGCTATAGTTACTTGGAGATTAAATGAAGAACATGTGAAAGAGCAACATATAAAAGAATGTTCTTGTTTAACATTTAAATAACTTTAACCTTGCTTTCATAAAAATATTATCAAAGTACAAATTCAACTAAATCAAGACAATTTTATCACAAGTGTGAGGTGTGACGAAGTGGTAAATCTAAGATGTTAGAATGTTTTTTTCTCATTGTCTTCATTTCCCATAATTACGAATATAGTGCTGTTTCTAACAAGCATTGACAGCATTATTAATTACCAGATATACAAATTTATTGTATGAATGACTGACTGATTCATTTCTATCAGATATTCCTCCAGTTAACAATTATAACCCTGATCAAAGTATTTTGTTTGGGTTTCTTAGTGTTTCTTCCTTGTCACACACATTGAGGGTGGTGGCGTCTACAACAGATGCTACCCACTGACCTTAGAAAGATGGCGGAGGGACCAGATGTTTGGATGACCTCACAACCTTGGGACCAGCTGATGTTTCCAGTGATGGAGATGGGTTCTGGCAGAGAAAACTGATCGGAGTGGCATCAAAGGTTCCCATTTTTCCCACTTTTTTCTGTTTTGGTCTTTACCCCCTCCCTCCAACTGGGCAATCCTGGAAGGCAGGGAAACATGGAGGATGGGAGGAGGAGAAATCTGTAAACACAACAGCGAGAACGAGGCACAGAGAGAAAGGACTGGTCAGTGGGGCTGACGGTTGTCACAGATGTTGAGTTCAGCACAAAACTCTGCCAGAAGCCATCATGTCAAACCTAAGTTAGCCGAACGAACAAGAACAACTCCAGGCCCTGCCACTTTATATCTCGTTCAAAATTCAACAGCTGTTTTTTGAACGAATGCAGATGCAAAATAATGATAATAATGCCTACTTACAGCTCCTGCGTAGACGTAAACAATCCTTCTTGACCACACCCTGCCCACATGGCGTCTCATTAGCTCATTAGCTGCAGCTCTTTTAATTTTAGAGGCAGGAAGGGGGGTTGGCATGCATTGTCATGGGCAGAAAACAAAGAGTTATTGTGTTTCAACAGCATAGTCAGCTAATCATGGCACAGTTTTAAATCATTACCAAATATTAATGTTTTTTAGTGTTCAAGCAGTAACTGAACCCGCCAGTGAGTTACACAGTTGTCACAGTCACACAAAGCATCTCTGTAACATGGATCTACAGTGTTGGAGTTGCTTCAACATCGTTTCTTCTCAAATCAACGCTTGCGCCTGTCGATCCTGGCATGTGAAATTCTTAACATTTTGACTGGGCGCATCTTGGCTCCGAGCGTCTTCACTCGGCTCAGAGAACGTCTTTGTGCCAAGGCCGCAGCCTGTGGCGGTTTTTCTAGTGACAGATGAGCATGTCAACATGTTTGTGTGCGTGTGCGTGTGTGTGGCGAAACAATGGGCCTGGTAAACTGAACTGTGCCATTAGGGACCACAGAGTCAGATCATCCAGGAAGTAAAATCCATCAGTAAACTGATCAGATATTTATCACCAACCAGCGAAATGAGCATGTGTTTGTGTGTCTGCCTGTACCAAAATCCCATGAACCACAGGACACATTTAGGTGAAACTCCCAGAAAATATTCATTAGACACACATCTACAAGTGATGAACTGTTGGAGTCGACACAAATCAAGATGACTGCTGCAGCGGATTGACCTTAAATAACACAAAAATGATAAAAATTCAGTGGATTTTACAGATATTGAGCTAAAAATTGTGGTGCGAGCAGCTGATCCCCAAAATATACTCAAAGTGTTAGCAGATTGTGCAAGAACTTTGTATAAAAATTAGGCTTTTAACTATTTGTTGTCAACTCTGTCTGTCTGTAAGCAAAATCTCTCATGAACTGGATATACACCTATAAATAATTAATTGTTAAAGCCAATTAAATTTAATATGGCTGGCACTGCCAACTCAACTAAAATGGCTAAAATTCAGTCAATTTGACAGATATTGAGCTAAGATTTCAGCCAATCAAAACATGTCTTCTTTTCCTAATACTCATACATTTACTGTTCAAGTCAACTTTGTTTCACAAAACATCTTATAAACCACTAGATTGATTTTAATAAAAATTTCAGAAAGTGATCATTGAATGTACATTTAAAACTGATTAACCTTTGGAGTCAGTCCAAATTAAGATGGCCGCCACAGCTAATCAACATTAGCCAACACAAACATTGCTTTGACTCAATTTTACTGGTATTAAGCTAAATTTTGGTGTGGTAGTAGCTGAGTCTTTCACAACACTTACTCTGTAAGATCATATGATATTGCACAGAATTTCATGTTATTTTGAAGGTTTGACCGAAACTCCAACTCCATCATTTCTCAACATATGTCAGGTTTTGTTTTGACGGTGTGTTTCTTTTTCTATTTAGTGATTTCTTTCTGATTTCTTTTGGTTTTGGTTTATTGTTTATTGTCAGAGAAAATTTAGAGCTGTCAGCACTTGTTTACCTGCCACGCCCATCTCCACCTGCCCGCATCACTCACCTGTGCCCACTTCCCATAATTATCCTCTGTCTTTAAAACCCGGTCGTCTCCTCCACTTACTCGCTGGTTCATTGTTGCTGTTTGCTTGTTGCTCACGCTCTCTTGTCTTACCTTGCCTTTTTGTTTTGTTTATATTTTGTATTTTTGCTGCCACGTCAGCTTTTGTTTTTGTTTCTTTTATTTTGAAATCAATCTTTTGTTTTTTGATAATGAGTCTGCGCTCTGGGTTCATCTCGTTCTCCACCGTTCCTGACAACATAAGATGATCTTAATGTGAAACTCTGACATGAAAGGCAGAAGGTGACATGCATTCCTTTAAGGAATATTAGGTCTTTAATTCCCAAATAATCGCCCTTGCATATAACTGCACAAACAGAAAAACCTGTGTGGACTGAAAGAGAACCGCGACATGTGGATCTAACTGTGTCTTTCCGGTTTTCAGGCCTGTTGGCAAAGTGCAGCTCAGCTGTAGCAGACAGATTGTGTGAACAGCAGACTATGAACATCTCTCCACAGGCCATACCAAGGTGTCTAATCCAGGAAACACTGTGAACATACACCCTGTGGGCTCCCACAGTGCATCATCACACAGACTACATCCCAGTGTGCAACAATCTTCCAGCTCTAGTTGCAGGTTTCTTCAGCTTAAAAGCCTTCGAAACGCAACAGAAAACAGGATCGGCTTGTTTCTTTAAAGAAACGGTAAGTTTTTGAGTAATAAATCTGAATGCAAATTAGATTTTGTAGTAAAATAGAGGGATGAGACACAGGATGAATTGATTAGCTCTGTGTGAGTGACATTTACTGCTGAGATTTATTCCTTTATGTTTTTATTTGCTTTTATTTGAAAAGGTATACTTTAAAGCTGAACACTGATAATGATTTATAAATATAACTTGTGAGATATGGTAAAACAAATTGCCAATATCAACCAATCTGATTTTTTAACTATTATTATTATTATTTACATTTTGTATGACTGTATAAAAATCTTCCACTGTAATATATTTATCAATTCCTTTGCACATTGCAGCACTTTCTACCTGAAGAAATGTTGCCAGCCCACTAAGAAGTGTGTTTGCTCTCCAGCACTTGTCATAACAGCTGAGTGTCACCCACATCACAGATTGTTGCGAAATGACAGCTCCCAATGTTTGTAAAGATAAAGCCTCAGGAGGCGGAAGAAAAAAAAAACAAAAAACTGGACAGATCTAAATTTCATACGCCCAAGTATATCAAAGTGACTCCTGTCAGCATTGCATCAAAGCAGAGAAAAAAGAGAACTGTTCATTTTTACAGCTGAGAGCGGGGCGGCGGATCAGGTGTGAAAGGACACGGGATGGTAAAAATTAAAAATTATGTTGGCTGAATTACAGGGAAAACGACGACAATAAAAAAAAGCACCTCGTCAGCCATCAGCGCTTTAGATTTATGACAGGGAGTGAGGAAAAAGTTTCTTTGTTTCACAAGACAACTGTGTCCATTTGAAGCTCAGCTGACTCTGCAGGTTTACAACACTGTGGCAACACCTGGGATTTCATCTCACACTTAAAATTTAAACAATAATCTGTTTTGTCATTTTTTTATACGTAAGTATCATGAAAATTTGTTGAAAATTGAGTTAAGGCTAAATGTTTGCTTTGTAAATAGCACAAGATTTGAATTCTTGTGATTAACAACGCAAAAAATAACCTATGATGGCCATTTTAGTGGAGGAGTAAACGAGTGCAGAAGCAAAAACAGGATCAGAGCTCAACATAAAACAACATTGACAGTTACCATGGGGCAAGCCTTTTTACCTAAGCAGTCTGAATAACAAGTGAGTGTCTTTGCTTGTATGAGCCTACAGTGCAACAACCTACAGGAACACAACTAGTGCAGAGATGACAAATATTAGACACTTAAGGCTAAAAAAAAAACCAAAGGCCAAAAAAAAACATAGCCTATTTTTATCCCTGGGCCAAATCCTGCTCAGCACTGTGGGCCACTTCTGATTTTTGCGCTAGCTGGTGTAATGCAACCAGCCATGCATTAGCATTGGCCCTCCAGTTAGAGCAAGCTCTTAGGATCCTGTCACCCAAACTTATCATGCACTCCTACACTTAAACACACACAGCCAGATGCACAGGCAAACACTGACACACAGCTCGCCTGCTGCAGCAAGTTTGCTTCAAAGAAGACAAAGCTATCTTAGTTTCCCGTACTCTCTGAAAAAAATCTGACCCCTGCTCTGATAATCTAAAACCATGATTCAGATCTTTTAAAGGAGGGCTCTGTGGAAAGGTTATAAATTATTAATATCTTACCTGTTGTAGGAAGCTCTTTGAATGACCTCGGTTTGGGAGAATAGAGTTAAATATAGTTTTGCTTGCTACGGCTAACCTTAGATCACTGCACAATGCACTTTAACTTCTTCTAAACAATTAACTTTTCTGATATCTGTATAAGATTTTTTTTGGTTTACTTTACACACTAACTTTAAAACGTCAATTTTTTCATATTCTATATATAGATTAGTTATCCTTACTGTTATCCATTTTTAGATTGTTGTAATTTTGTACCTGTATTTTATTTTCCCCATATGATTTTTTTTCAATATAACTATTTCTATTTCTACTGCTGTATACTTTTTTTTAGCCCTACATATATCAAAACATTCAGCTCATTCAGGAAATAGGTGCTGTGAATCTTGTAACTTTTTTATTTTTCAGAAAATTTGATTTTATTCACAAATATTTTGCACATAGAAATATTCAATTACTTGAAAAACAATGGTCTCTTAAATCTGCTTCAGCATATTTGCTCTTTTTGTTTTCTTATGCTATTTTTTCGTTTTTAGCTACTGTTCTGCTACATATAGCTAGCATTTTGTTCATTTTAGCTTTTAGCTAACATTTTGTTCCTTTTAACTCTAACAACTCAGTTTCATCTTCTTCAGGAAATTTCAGTAAAGTCATTCAGCTCTCAGCGTTCACTCTGCGTGTTTGCAGAAAACCTCCAGTCGTTTATAACGCTGCCACAAAACCCCACTTCAAAAAAAAATCTGAGCTATTGCTTTTTTAAGATAGGAGGAAAAAAAACTGGTCAGGGTCTGGACCCAGTTTTAAGAGCCGTCAGCTGGACTCTTCAATGAGAATTTCTTCCTCATGCTCCATGGCTTTGACACAGTGGCCGTTCATGCCGGCAGCAGAGACGTTTCTCTGAACATAAAAAAAAAACAAAAAAAAAACTGGATCTCCCTGTAAAAGCTGACCCATCTCTCTTGGCACTTAAACAGGGGCCCGAGCCAGCATACAAAGTTCAACAACTGTGAAGAAGGAACTATTAAAGAGGACACACAAAGCAGTGACCTTGACTGACAAGTGCTCTTCATTCTGGCCATAAACAGCAGTGGGGCCTGATAAGTGTTCAGCGATGCAGGGAGTAATGACCTATCCGTCAGCAGTGGTTGGACCGTGTGAGCTAGTATAAATGGAACATACATAATGTACAGCAATAATACCAGCGCACTCACAGCCTAATGTATTATCATTATTCTAGAGGACCAGTTTCCCCCCCACCTTCTTCTCCTCTAACTCGGGTGCCTCAACATGGAGGGTAAATGCCTTCCGGCCACCATAATTTCATTTTAATCTTTGTTCCATATTATAATTTTCATGGTCAGAAATACACCGGGAAGGAACGGCACATTTCCATCAAGGGGCTAAACAGAACACAGGCCGTAAGCTGAGGTTTTATGTGACGGTATAACAGCCCGTTCCCATGCAGGCACCAGTCAATTTACGATAAGAACCAAGAAAGCTGTAAATTTACACGCGATGGCCCATCTCCCTCATCTCAAACAACATCATTATGTTCCCAACTAGCCTCTGATAGGGAACCTGGGATTATTTAAACACGATGCCTGAAATTTTAATTTTCCAAACATTAAAACACGCCATCGGAAAATATTGCAATAAGAAAATTGGGCTTGTGTCATTATCAAGAACACGGCTGGTGCAACAAATTTTGAGACGCCATTGTTTTTAAGGAAAAATAAAAACCATCAACTTGTTTTTTATGTTTGTACCTAAGTTACTGATGATGTGATTTTTAAACCCACAATCTTAAACAGATAAGAAGTCAGTTTTCACCCAACACCAAGTACTGCCTAGTTTGATAATAAGGATAAAATGCCTATTATTCACCTATTTGAGGTCATCCAAGATGTGATCTACAGCAGGTAAGATAGTAAATGTTCATAACTTTACCACAGAACCTCACTCAGGAAGATCTGAACTATAGCTTTATTAGATTAAACAGCACCTTATACTGTCAGCTAAAGGTTTGTTGTTAAAGTAGCAGCACTTCTTTAATAAAAAAATAAAAAAAGGTTAAATATTTCATGCAATTCTTGAGAAGAGACCTAATTCTAAAATGTGTTACTACCACGTGCCAAAATAAGTAGATTAGAAACTTTACTGATGTTTTTCCCCCTTTTAACATGCATGTTTTATAGCAATAAAAGCATATAAATAAAAATAATGTTTTGTTTCACCACACAATAAATACCTTTTGAACATGTTTGTCATTAACAAGCAGAACTGTAGCTCTCGTGCTTTACTGGATTAAAAAAAAAAAAGTGTTGACACATTTTTGGAACCCCTTTTTTTATTTTTCTAACAGAGTGATCAGATTGGTTTATATATTTTCAAATATAACCCATCATTGCTAAAAACTTCCCCAACATCTAATGGCGAAAACAGTTAAATACAACAGATATCAGATCCCAAAATACATCTAGTGAAGGCTTATTTAGTCTTGTCCCTGCACTAGTTGTGCTGAGAGTTATCGTGTAATGCCATTAATTAACAGGCATCTCTAAAGCCTCCCACACACATATTGCATCAAAGTCACAGCCAGTGTCCTTGTCCAAAAACTTGTCTCCTCTCACTCTAAAACAGAAAAAAGAATATTCAGTGCTACTATGCAACAATAACGCTGCATACTATGAGAATATTTAAATAAAGTAAATAGACTGTTGTAACGAGGGATGTTTTTTAAAACATTAGGGGTTTAAAATATTGCGTGCATTCCCGTCTCATCTCGCTGAGGTATCCTCACAGAGCAGAGTAAAAATGAAAGATGCCTCCGAAGCTTGAAGATAGTCATCTCTCCTGTGGAGGTCAAATCTAACATGGCAGCTTAGTGTCTGTGGAGATTGACAGCCTGGAGAAATACCGCTGCCAGGCGCCCACAATGCACAGTGACAGTGAACACCTCCCAGGAAAAAGGCTGGTTACCAAGCCTTATAGAGCGACTGTCAGAGGGCGCCTGTTGTCAGTGCTGCTGCCGACTCGGCGCTGACACACTCTGTCAAACTATCTCTATCATATCAGAACCGTCTCAATCATGTAAACACCGGCCTGTGTGGATCTGAGCTGAGCTCTGCACGTTTTCACCACAGGAAGCTGCACAGAAACTCCCAGTTTCTTACAGCTGAACGTCTATTATAATTCCTGAATATTTGCACTTTTAATGCAGAGAAAATAAGTACATTTACTCCTGTTTTTAATGGTTTGTACTCACATTATTGTTAAAATTCTTTTTTTTTACATTACTTGTATATAGTTTTTATTTTTTATTGGGTTGTCTTTCAGGATTGGTCTTCTTCCTCTTCTAAACTATCTAAAACCTTTTTCCAGATCTACACCAGCATATCTAAAACCTTTTTCCAGACTTTCCAAGGTGGAGCTGGATCATTTCCATTTCTAATTGTATTCCAAACAATTTGAACTACACAATAAAATTACTGATTATATGTTCAATAAAGAAAAAAACTGTTTAAATGATAAATTTAACACAGCATCTAAACTAGTCACAAAGGAAGCATCTTAGATTTCATTTTTACAGCTTCTCAAATATGAAAACTTGCTAATCTTTACTATTTAAAATCTATTTGTGCTTGCTCATCATAAAATTCTACTTTTGTTAAATTGTTATTTGTTCAAAATTTTGAAGAAGGATAAAAATTTTGCACATAAACACAGTTTTCATAACACACAATAGCATAATTATTTTTACATTTCATGCCAAAACAGTTATTTTGCTTCTCTTCTGTCTGAAAAAAAAACCAACCTCACTGTCAATCATTAAAAACAAAACAATCATTATTGTTCCGACACATCAAAATATGCATTTTCACACAAATACTTTCGTCTGAAGCAACACCCTTGACTATATGTTGTTTACTGTGATGCTGCGTACAGAGGTGAAATACGGCAGAGCACTAATTGCATGAAATATGTTATCTTACAGGCTTGTGCTGTCTGCGTTTCATAAACAAAAGCTGACAGATCATGCCCTCGACCAGTGACCCTGCTGTGAGCATATGCACTAATGCAAGGTCACACTGGAGACTGGCCACATGAGGAGAAAACAGCCACCCAATTTGCCTCGTGCACCCAGCAGACACAAACTCCTAATGTAGTCATCGTGCCCTACGATAAAATGTCAGTGTGTTTAACAGGCCCCCCCTTTTTTTCCATTAGCAGCTCTAATAGATGGCTCTTGTACTGAACAGAGGATTCCCTTCATGTGTGGGAGAGGAGAAAATGATAAGCGGATATCATTGCCAAAAATCTGTTGCGCACTCAGTGTCAAGGAGGCTTTGTTGGCTCCCACAGGGCTCAGCTGTGTGCAAAAAGCATGGCAGCCTTTGATTTTCATGATGACAGGTGGCCATATTTAAATCAGAAATCTGCATATAATACCGGCTATAAAACCACAAATATACAGTTGGTTCTGTAAGTATTTTTATAGTGATACATTTTGGCTTTGATTTAAAGTAAATAAAATGTGAACGAAGCGTCTCGCTTTAAGTCAAAGAGTTTAGCTTAAATATTTAAAACTTTCTGAAACACAGTCTTTAAGTTAAAATGGAACAATCAGATAAGCTAAATTTGTTTTTGTCAAATATTCATAATTTCCTTAAAGGTCTTGTACAGCTTATCAAGAAGTTATTTACCACATTTATCCGTTTTCTTAAAATAAAATGTTGTTTTTAAAACATTTTTTGTTCTGGATGAGGTATTGTAAATGTGCTTTTATTTCACTGACTCCTCGGCTCCCTATAATTAGCTGCTGCATATGGTATGCAACCATGGTAAGAAGGAGGAAGCAGTAAGAGTACAGAACATGAACTCAAAGAAACAAACAAAACCAAGAGGAACTTCATAAAAACTTCACACAGAACCACAAACGCAAATTCACAAAGAAAAACAAAAAACCACAACAAAAGCCCAAGTCTTAACAGATATGCTTTTTTCACAAATCTTCTATGACTAACTTTAGTTTCTGCCTTTTTTATCCGGATTTGTCCACAGTAACAAGCAACTTTGCTCGGCTAGATTTTTCAGACATTTAGAAACAATTTGCTGCTTCTTTGAAGAAGTTCTTTGGGTCGTATTTATCATATTAGGAGGTCATTACTTGCAATGTCTTATCAGCTTTGCAGCATTTCATGGGCAAACTATCTGCAGCTTCACTTCTGAGCCATCATGAGAAGTTTGCCAACAATCGTATAGTCAAGAAAGCAATTTCTCGAAATATTCCCATGCCATTACACAGGTTACACACGGAAATCAGCAAATATTCACTCCTATTGTCCTCAGTGGTCCTCCATGTGCTTTGGTGTCTCTGCATTGCTTTTGTCCAAGCATTATATCTCTTAAAGAATGCACCACAGCTAATTAAAGGACTCGCAGAGTTAATAAAGTTTTCTGACCAGTCCGTGTCATGGCAAAAAGATAAGGACGACAGAAGACCCAGCTTGTTGATTTTTATCAATTTATTACAAAAAGAAATGCCAAGCAGAACATATCAGGGATGAGACAGACCCAGGCAGCAGAATTAGTCAGAAATAAGATTTTAAATGAGCTTATCAGCAAGAAAACGCAAGACCACCAGTTTTGTTGCAAACGGAGTGCCGTATCACTTTAATAACAATATGACCTGTGAACAAATATGCACTGAACGTGGTAATGAGGACATCTCAGAGGGCCAATCAGTAAATCTTATCAGGGAATCTTTCTTTTTCTTTTGTTTTTATCTCAATAATGATAAGAAAAGGAGTCTTTAATTAAAAAAGCGATACTTGTAGGGGTGTTACGTGAGTCTACACACCAACTCAAATTAGTTTAACTGAAAACACCATAAATATATTATATGTTGTTGCTTCCTTTATAAGCCTGGTTGGTTTGTTGATGACAGCATGTGATAAAGAGGGGCTGATGGAGGTTATCAGGAAGGTTTTAGATTAAATGATGGGCCTACATGCAGAAAGTCTGACGTCGTCCCCCCTCATCCTCTGCTTGCCCTTTGTCATGCATCCTCACCTCCAAAGCTGTCACTGGCTTGTCAGAACCAATCAAAGGACGCCATGCTGTCTGCCAGCCGTGTACCAGTTTGGACAGGATGACATCAAATTTCTGGTGCCATGTGTCAAGGACCATATGAAAACAGATGTCCTCATTACATCTTCGTTCCACTGCTTAAGAAATGAAAAATACTGAACTTTTCGTTGATCAGTGTGCTTAAAAAAATCTCAAAACCTTTGTGTTTATTTCTACAGTTTTGTCTCCGTTTAGTTTGGGGTAAAGTGTGTGAAAATGTCTAAGAAAGATAATCATAGTGCAATGGTTGCATTTGTTAAATAATGCCATAAAAGTGTAAAAAGCAAACCTAAGAATGACCCATTCTGCTCATGGTGGAATAAAACAGTGACATGTCAGAGCCCGGTGTTATGCATATATGAGGCCCTGTGAGATCCAGCATGACAAAAGTAACTTTATTGAATGGGACAGATCGCTGCTTGTCTGACTGACTTAATCTGTTTGATTGAGCAACGGGACGCCTTCGGCTTCACAAGTCCTTCAAAGGCTGCAGATTCTGCAAGTGTGAAAAGAGAGGGAGGGGGGGAGAAAAGACAAGAGAAAAATCTCCTCACAACCGTTCCTCTCCGAAAGACATAGAAGGTTTAAATGTCTCATTTATTGACCCACCGCTCAAGCACGTCCGGATCATCGGCTCCTTACAAAAACTCCAAGCTTGGAGAGTCTGTCAGCGATCAGAGCCATTGATTAAGAGCAGAAACCACTGAATGGGAGCAGAACTCTGGGAGGATGATGAAGCTTTACTGAAGCCAAATGTTAAAAAGCATAATAAGGCAGAATTTGAAGAATCTGTCCCTGCAGTCTGAAAAGAGCATGCCGTTTTACAGAGCCATACATTCATTTGCTCATGCTTCACGATCTCATTATGGGGGCCTAACTTTCCGCTCCGCCCTCCTTTCACCAGCCAGTCGGAACACAAAGCAGACCTCAGCGATTATTGTGCTTGATCTGAATTTTATTTAGAGCTCCATATGCTTCTCCGGCCTCCTCTCAAAGGCTGCTGTTGATGCTTGGCCTCTCTTGGCCAGTTAGGCGTTAAAGCAGCGCCCATTCTGTCACCACGCCACCTTTTGTCAACCTTCGAGGTTAACAGACAAAAGTGTTAGATCATCAACGACTGGCTGTCAGTCTATTAGAGGTTTCCACTCAACGAAAACAAGAATATAGAGCAAGGAAAGCATTAAGGCCTGCAAAATTAAGGAAATATGCAGTTGTAATGTTATGACTGAACGCTGCACAGACAATGATGTTTTTGCCCATGTCTGTGTGTGTCTTTCTGTGTCTGTTACCAAAATATCCCATGAACCACTGAAAGGATTTTAATGAAACTTTCAGGAAATAATCATTGGATGTATGTCTACAACTGTTTAAGTTTTGGAATCAATACAATTAACAGCTAATCAAAATCAGCAAACACAAAAATAGCTATAACTCAGTCAGTTGTTCAGCTGCTGAGCTAAAATTTGGTGTGTTAGTAGCTGGGAGTCAATCACAACACATACTTTGAGCATAACATCTTTCAAAATTGCATGAGACCATGCATAACATTATTCTTGACCAAAAAGGTTAACACTCCATCATTTCTCAACATAAGATGATCTTTGTCAAAATGAAAAGCACAGAGTGATTATCATTCCTTACAGAAAAGTTAGGCCTTTAATTTTTTCAAGTCATAGCACTTTGTACTTTAGCATCCTGCTCACCATCATCTGTGCAGTTTGTTCCTGTTTTTTATTGCAATTATTTTTATTCCTGGGATCTTGACATTAAATTTTGAATACATTGCGCAGCCCTAATGGGTTTTTTTTTTGAAAAAAAAAAAGAGATCTATTTTGATTGATTTCCACATTAAACAAGAATACATTATTTTGAGGCATAAGTTGCTGATGATAAACATTTTTACATTCGTTTAGGGGCATGAGATAAATGAATGTCTGCCTATTGTTTTCCAGATTTTGTGTATCATTTGGAGCTAAATGCCTCACCTAATATCATGACAGAAAGGGGAATATGAGACCATAGAGAAGATGGATGAGACTCCCACATGCCTCTCCTCTATTTCAAAAGGCCTTTTCCAGAAACACAGTTCCTTACACTTTTTCCCCAAAAAGGCCCAAAGCTGAGTCTCTCATTCTCCAGGTCCCCCCCTTAGTGACAATTTGTCCACATCAGAGAGCCGTCAGGCCTAATGAGAGCTGACTCGTGACACACAGATGGGGAGGGGGGGTGCGGTCACTGGCAGCGCCAGAGCCGGGTGCTTGCCTGCCCCGGGGCTACAGAAAAACGCCGTGCTCAGACTGCTGTGTGAGAGGACACAACTGCTTTCTGCTAAACTCTGCTTTACCACCATAAGCTCCACCCGCCCCACAGCCCTTACATCACCGAGCCGCTACAGAAGAACACCAATCTGTGAGAAAAATCAAAGCAATGCTGATTTTATTTCTTATACATACAGTTTAGGGGTCAAACATTCAGATTTGATCATCCTTCTGAATCAGGCAACATCACTTTTTTTACACATCTTTATGGTTTTTACTTCACTGAACTCCCAGAAGCAGTTCTGTAATAAATGGTGGCTTTATGTTTTGGTTTTTATAAGGGTTGCAGTCATCACTTTTACTGCTGTCCTCTCAAAAATCTGAATGCACCACAGTCTTTTCTAAAACACAAACCAGTTGACCATCCTTTTTGATTTCAGATCCACTTCTTCTTCCACATATTATTGCAGGTTTCTCTCTCACTCGTTCACAAACCGGTCTATTGTCAGGTTACATAAGACAAACACACTCTGTTTACACCCCCCACTACACACACACACACACACACACACAGACTGACTGACCCTGCATTCTTAAAACCACAGCTTCTCGTTTCCGGTCAAGTGCATCAGCCTGGCCGATATATGCAATTAGGTCACGCTGGCCACACCAGGAGACAACAGTCACTGTCAATTTTTAACAAAAGTTAAATCAGGGCGGAGCGGTTATTTGGGAATAACTTTAATAAAACAAAATGACAGCTAAATGAAAGAGGGGACAGAAAAGAGATTCTACATTAAATAAATAAAATTGTGGACAATTGACTTTGGTTACTGAGTAATAACCAATAATTTGGTTTTGTGTAAAGAGTGTGCAAAAAAAAAAACAGGCCTACACACAACACAGTTTTATATGTATTCTACTACAGTTTCACAGTTTTTAAAGTATTTATTTTATGCTCAAAAGTTCCCTTTTTTAATAAATCTGGTTTTAGTTAAGCTTCAGCAACAGCAAAAATATCAGAGAAAATTTTATTCTCATGCCAAAAGTCACAACACACCATTCCCAATCGAGGAAGCAGCTTGCTTGCAAAAGCCGCACCAAAAATACTACAATAAAATCAATTGCAGTATTATGTGGAGATAAAATAAGCCTTTCAAGAGCCTAAATACAGCAAGTGATGAGGTGGGAGGGATTCTGATCTGGGAAAATAATGTTGAAATTATTTGTCTCTCTGATTTTGTTCATCTATTTTTCCTAAATTTCACTTTGGTGGCTTGAAGCAAATTTTATTTTCCTCTCTGCCATTCATGATTTTTTGTCTCTACTCTTTCTGCAATTTCTCATTTTTCTGTATTTTTCTGCTCTTTCTCCTGCAGCATCCTCAGCCCTGCTGGTTGCTCTCACCTCTCTCTTGTGGCCCTCTGGCTCTCATCCTTGGCTCTGGTTCCTGACAACCTCACCCACTGAGCTACAGATTGGCCGGCACACAATGCCCCAGATCCTCATTCACTGGCACAATGCACTCCCTGGCCACACACCTTAACTTCCTCTCTACTGCCTCACCACATCACCTCTGTCCATTCCCTCACTCGTTTTATTCGTTCAGGTGCTTTCTTCGAGCTCTCTCCAAGTCCATTTCTGCTGCTCTTATTGTGTCTTCCTGGCAGCCTGGTGGTGACTGGTGGAGCGACAACAGAAACCGTCTCCTTGCCTTGTTTTGTTGCAGGGCGCCGTGAGCGGGACGGAGCCAGAGCTCACAAAGCCTCTGCCGAGAGAAACAAAGGTTGTGTGCTCCATCATTCAAACCGGGGCCACTCCGACAGCTGCCTCCGCCACGCTCACACTGACAAACGGCCAGAAAAACAGATGGTTTGTGCATTCATGACCAGTTTAGTGGAAGCCCAGGAGTCACCCCCATTCAAGGGGAGGGTTTTTTGTCAGCTTTTCCGTGATAAAGCTTCTCAGTCTGGTAGAAAATTAGAAATGCATTTTAAAATTGTCCCTTAATTATTGAGGTCATCCCGGCCCCGTGGAGGAGAGGGGAAAAGAGCCAGGGCTCGGGCTTTGTGACACATGACTGATCTGAAAAGATGGGCTGCCTCATTTCACTTTTTAAATCCTGCCAACACATTAACATACGTTTGTCAGTTGCCTCTGAAAAGCAGATGCATTGAATTTTGAAGTTCATCACCTCAGCCTCTCATCGATACTGACGTTGAAATGTATTCACCAACTAAAGAAGCAGCTCAGCATGGGTATCCCAATGCAACAAAATCATCATCATTATATATAGATTTAAACACTTATAACCTGCAATTTGAATGCATTTGCATCTGAAGTAATCCGTGAAGCAGGCTGATCCATAATTTGGTCTTTCTGTCACAAATACAGCCATATCTGCACCTTAATTGATAGCAGGAGAGTGTGAGCCTTTCATCCTTTTTCCTCTTTCAATTCAATGCTGTGAAGTTGAAAAATCATGAAATATGCTCTGCATTTATTGCCTGACCTAAAGGGGAAGTTAAGATCTTTTGAAGTGGGATTCTGTGAAAAGGTTATGGACAAATAATGTCTTACCTGTTGTTAGATAGCTCCTTGAATGGCAGTTTGGCGAAAAAGGGTAATTTTGAGCAGACTGACAAACAAAGGGCTAGTCCAAGCAAGAAGAAAGCGGGTTGTTGTTGTCTTAAACAACTCCAATCTTTAAGATTTCAAAGCAGTTCACATAAATGCTTCCTTATAACCCTTCACGTCGCCATCAGCTCCATGTTGCATGAATATTTCCATAGAATTTAATGGTTTTTTGCAAATGCATTTAGTAACCGGTGAAGGCTGGACCACTTTGAGCAGAAATTTTTATTGTATTTCTGCTGGAATATAAGAGTAATGCAGTTGCAGCTGCTATGAAGTTTTTGAGAGAATTGTTGTTTTAAGACAGCAGTAATTTCCTTTTCTCTTGGCCGTGCTCAAACTAGCGTGTCAGAATTAAACTATTTCCCCAAACTGAAGTCATTCAAAGAGCCATCTACTGCAGGAAAGATATTTACTGTTACTAATTTATTGTTTATTTTTCAGAACCACATTTCAAAAAGTCAAGTTATCATTTTAAAGCTTTGTTTCTGCATCATTTACGATAGTCTTTGTCTGAAAGTCACAAAATATGAACTGACAACTGCAGTTTATATGCATTTCAGGCCCTCGAGAATCAAAATCAAGATGAATTAAAAGATAAAACATCTAATATTCTGGTCCTGTATTTCGTCTTGACACATAAATAAGAAAGAAGTGACTCCACAAGACATAAACAGGTATATGAGACTAAGTCAACCACAATAATGGCGTGTGTCACGTCATTAAAAAAAGCTTAGGCTCCGAGGCAGCGAGGCGTGAACCATACTGGGCTTCTGAGCATCATCATCAAGCTGCTGGCAACACATCCCAAAAAGTCATATCCAATTGTAAGAAAAAGCATTCAGCATGTTGCACTATATCATAAGCAACACTATTTACACAAATTAGCTAAAATGCCAGCCAAAGTGACACTGACTAAACTTTGTTTGTTGCTCTGGATTAAATTAGTTGCAGACAAGGCCTAACGGCACGAGGAACAGGGGCTGAGCAGATATGAATTAAAGATAATGCCGAGCCACCGCATGTCTGTCTCTGCCTGGAAACCATCTGGACGTTCAATATTACATCCGTGTCTACACTTTTCACACTGATCGGGATCACAGCGTTCTTTTGACGGGCCTTCGTGATGCATCACACCCAGATGTGGTTGCTGACTGAACACATTTGTTCAGGTTTCACTCTTTGTGCTCGGTAGTCGAGCTGCGGCCTTAAAAAAGTTCAAACAAAAACAAAAAAACCTCAACTGGAGTAGAGAGGAGTAGCTCCAGTTTTTAACCTAATTGTCACAGAAATATGAAATAATGTGCTGGACTTAATTTTAGTGATGCTTTGTAAAGAAAATTTAAGACTGATAATATTGATGATAAGATTAGAGCATTATTCTTTCAAAATAGTCATCATTTTTGTTAAATGGTAACATGGGGACTTTTTTATATCCTACAGAGAAATCAAATGAAATCCAGAAGCATATCCTCACCATGTTCTGATCTAACTTGTTGTGATCCTATTAATAATCATACAGGCTCAGCATCATTGCACTGGACTGCTCGAGTCAAATTAACATAATTATTGCTGTGATTAGCATAATTCCTGTGCTGGTTTGTCTGTGTTACTTACTGTAATGTATAGCAGGACAGAGACACCCAACAGCATGTAACACACTGTAGATAATAGCAAACCACACACTCCTGCTGACCTGTGAGAGACCCACACAACTCTCAGAATATAAACAAGGAATTACACGACACAAAAACACACAGCTTCACACTCATCAAGCTGATAACTTCTGCTTTGTTTCCTCCTAAGCACTGCCCTCCTCTGACTGTCCAAGGTAGTGCATCCTGTCTACTCCTAAGTCATCACGTTCTTCAACATTAAAGGCCTAGTATTCTTTGAAGGAATACATATCACCCCCTGCCTTCCATGCCAGAGCTTTAAACTAAGATCATCTTCTGCTGAGAAATGATGAAGTTGTTGTGAAACCTGGAAAATAACATCATGCGTGATCTCATGCAATATCACAAGATGTCTGGCTCAGAGCGCAGTGTGCCGTGGATGACTCTCAGCTACTACCACATCAAATTTCAGCTCAATATTTATAAACTAACTAAGTTGTAGCCATTTTTGTGTTGGTTAATGTCAACTAGCTGTGGTGGCTATCTTGAATCGGATTGTCTCCTAAAGCTAATCAGCTGCAGATGTATGCCCACTGATTAGTTTTTGTATATTTTATTAAAATCTGTCCTGTGGTTCTTGAAACATTTTGTTAACAGACACACATCCACTTTTACTTTTCGATGGTGGGCGAAGACAAAAAAGGACTTTCAGATCATTTGTACTGCTTGTGTGCAGATCAATAAGATGGATAATAAGACCGCCCCTCCCCCTCCACGTTCTACTTCCCTATTCTGTGCCATTTGTTGTTGCACGGCACCTTTTTGGCACCAGACAGGAACCACTTCCTCAGAACATGAAGTGGGAGGTGTTCAAAGATAGATGCCGACTGTTGCCAAAAGCGCCGGCACTACAATGACGAGCAGTGACTCTCGGATGGATGGGATTCAATCAAATAAATGTGACAAAAGCGTGAATTCGAACAAGAAATAGCAACTGAATCAAAAAGAAAAAAAAAATCAAAAAATGGTATAAGTAACTTAAAAATGTGTCAGAGGATGTTGCTAAGATACAAATAAAATTTTTATCTTTGCCACCAGCTTAGATTTTTGGTCAGGTTTTTGTTTGCTTTGTTGTAATTTTAAGCTCAACCATCTGGTTACTCAAAGTTATTTTCAGGACTTTTTTTTTAAACACACATTACAAACCGCTCTTCAGTATTTAAGCAGAACATAATTAAACCGCCTGCAGACTCTAATCAACATTCGTAAGTGCTATCAGCTCTGATATACAGAACAAACCCTGCCAAGGTGATTTCTTCACCACGGCCGTCCCTCTCACACAGATTTGGACGGACGCGCACATCCGCGCACCGCTGTTGTGCGCTTGTTCCTCCCAAATTAAAACCTCCAAGTGAAACCGTGACCTGCAGAAGGCAGCCCCGACCTGCTGTCCCAGAACCCCTCTGTGGATCCATCCCCCTGAGCGCACGGATCCACCTGTCCTCCCTCCTGACACCTGAGCAAGGACAGGAAAAGAATAAGATGAAGTCAAGTCGGCGCTTGGTCTTTACATTTCACTAAATTAAAACCTTTCTGCACACGCTATGGTCCTGTAGATTTAATTTAAGTGTATAATATCATTAATCCTTCATTTTGTTTGATTGAATCTTGGCTAGTTCATCCTTCATATTTGCTTGTCATCAAACCGTTGGTTCAGATCTTGCAAACTAGAGTTCTGTGGAGAGATTATAATTAACTATAATATTACTTGCTGAAGACAGCTCTTTAAACAAAAATACACTTTAATTCGGACCAGATTGATCAACTAATAGCTGGTTTGAGCGAGGCCAAGACCAAAGTGGATTGCTGCTGTCCTAAAACAACTCTAATCTCTTATGGTGGCTCATATTAATATTATTCAGTATAATCAGTAGAATGTTATGTATATTATATTATTTGCTGAGGCAAATTGGAGCAGCTAGCTGGCCTTGCCCTTTCCAGATTAGCAGGGATCCTGAACTAAACTTTATTTCCCTAAACTGAGGTTGTTCAAACAGCTATCTATAACAAGTATGATATAAATTGTTCATATTCTTTCCACAAAACCCCACTTCATCTGAACCACCGTAGCCGGACCACAGAAAAGGAGGACAGTCAAGGCCAAAGAGGCAATAATGAACCTTGTCTGTGCAGTCACCAAATGGCTACTGCTTGGTTAGTTGTAAGCTCCATTTTGGGACCCTTGGTTCCCACATTTAATTAAAAATCCATTATCACCTCTCAGCACTGTGAGCAGCCCATACTACTCTGATCTGAATTCCTAATTAGTCTTAAACGGCTAAATAGCCTTTTATGTAATCAGTCTTCCGGTTTTCCAGAAGAAAGAGTTGAGAGCATGTTTCAAAAAGTTTGGATCCTTGTTAAAATGATCTACAAAGCTTGACAAGTAATCAGTGTTACACTTATGACAGACCTTGTGGCAGACCTTGCAGGCAAACTGTTGTTTGGGCGGTAAATTAAAATTCAAAAGGTGATGCTGCCAAAGCACCTTGAGCAGATGCAGACTGGCGCTCGCTGATTGGCAGAACGAGGGGCTGCAGAAACACAGAGAGACGGCCGGCGACACAAAAGAAAACAAAAACGAAAAATAAAGAAGAGCGAAGTGAGAATGGAAGGGGGGTGTTTAATCTGATGTGAAGAGAACAAAACCAAACCCCGCTTTACATCCCGTCGCCACTCTTCTTTCATTGTCACCTCGATGAGCACCGCGCGGCCCCCGCTCCCCTGGCAGAAACTAAGTGGCTTGCTGGCATATGGTGTAACCTCCATTTGAGTGTGCTAAAAGCTGGATATTGTTTTTGTGGAGCAGATGTTGGTGGGCACGGCAAAAGGCACAGCTGACTGGGCCACACAGCTGGGTGTGTGTGACCCACATACAGGGGGAGCAGTGCTCGACCGAGAGCCACAATCTAATGGAAAAATAGTGACGTGTGTTGCTCTATTGTCTTCACAAGTGAGGTCTGTTTTTACTGTCACTTTCACACTCTAAATTTAATCTAATGGCACTATATTAAGTGCCAAAAATGTGTCAGAGTGAAGCCTTGGTCTGGACGGAAACCCTCTCTGATCAGGTTTACAGACTGACAAGGCTTTATTTCAGTTATCGCTTTTATTTGGTGTATTTGGAGCAATAACAACCTCAGCTCTCTGTGTGCCGCTCAAAAAACAAAAAAAATCTGTCATGTTTTAAAATTGGAATTAAATGAGCTTTCATGCCTCGATTTGAATTAATGAAAACAAGCCGAGAACACTTGAGAGTCCTGACCGATTTCCCAAACCCAGAAGTGTCCTGATGCCAAAAGTGGACAAATGAAGATTATGCTGAGATTATAATAAGGATGCCAAAGCCATTATCCAGTCTACTTTGACAAATGTTGTCCCTGTCTGTGAGCAGATGGGACGAGGAGTTTGGGTGGGGAATCAGGCAGAGTATCCTTCACCCAGTTGGCTAGAAAACACTGGGATAAACAGCAAGCCGAGGCTCTGTCAAGAATCCCCAATAATGCTTGTAAGTCTGTGTGCAAGTGCTCATATTACAATATTTTTAATGTTTGAATAAAACTGACCTGCTAATAGAAATTCTCTGCTTGAAATAAATGGCATTTGTTCATTAAAAAACAGTCAGTCACCTCTTGCTCATGTCACTTAGCACCTGTTTATAAGCTCACATTTGGTGCTTTGGCCACAGCTTCTTAATAACAAAAGTGTTAAATGCCATATGCTGTGGGCAGAGGCAAAACAAGCCGACCAGAAGCTGCTTCGGAGGCTGTTTCCCCTCATAATTTAGGATTAGAACGACCTGTCACTCAGCGAGGTTGGATCGAGGGGGGGCATGACTTAAAAAGTCATTTAGAGACTTAAGATGCTCTCTGTTGGCCTGTAAAAAAACAAAATAAAATGATCAATAAAAAGTCAACCAAAGCCTTCAGGCATCTACTGATGACGGGTTTCCTGCAAGGATGTTTTAAAGATGTTGTTCTGATAATTTTCTTCTTGCTGCTTTTAGCTTCTAGCTAACATTTGTTACCTTTCAGCTAGTGTTCTGCATCTCAGTTTCAGCTTCTTCTGCAAATGTCAGCAGTCATTCAGCACTCAAACATTCACTCTGTATTACTACAGATAATTCAGTTTCTCTAGATCCTTTTTTATTTTACCCCCTAACAGCTTTATTATTTGTAATTTTTTACTTTTCAATTAGTCAGATTCTTTGAAGTCGGGATCAAAAGATTCCAGGGAGAGATAATCCACTTTTTAAGAAACTGAATCACTGAGACAGCTGAAGTCATCAGTTAGGTGCTGTGCTTAGAGGTATGAAGAATAACACGTGATCTAGGGGATCTTTTATGAAAGGTTAGTTCATGAACCATCCATATAACCATATGAAACCACAGAGCCACATAATGCAACCAGTTGCAGAGATTAGATCCAGGTTAGTGACAGATGAAATTGCGTTGCTTTGACAGAAGTCATGAATACAGATCGGACTTCATACGCGACAGTCCTCTGATGGACGCTCAGGGCTGCTGGGTCTGGAGGGATGATTTGACAGGAAGATGCAGAGAGCTGCTAAATGGTTGGTTGGTGAGTGAGCACCAGCTATTGAGAGTGTTGTACATCTGCTGAACAATGGATATTTTTGAAAATATTAGTCTCAAATTAAAAAAAATATTTAAAAGTCAATCATTTCCATTCATGAAACTGTGACAAATCACACAAACATTGATTTATAAATAACGCTTTTAATGTCACATTTGTTGCAGAAGGAATGATTTAATTGTCCTTGGAACTGAACAGTTCCTCTCTGCATATTGCTGTGTTTCCTGCTCATCACCTGATTAGGTTGCATACTGTATTTGACTGCGATCCAGAAGTTTCTCCATACAGTCCTTGTTGGCTGATGCATGGTGGCAGTGCGCTGCGCTGAGAGTGACAGTCTGATTCTCGAGCTTGTGCATGAGTCAGTCCTACCCTTCCATCTCTGGAGCAGGCCTCAGCCCTCATGCCTCCTATCAGCCTGACTTTGATGGACACATGCTCCCCCTGTGCCTGGCAGGACGGTCTTTTTTAGAAACCTCAACAAAAACGGCAACGGCGGTATTTGGGTTGACACACACCGGCGCCCCCAGACCAAACAAAAACCGCTGTCATTTGCTCCAACTTTTCTCTTTTTTTTAATTCTGCTGGTTTTTGGCTCATGTGAGGCGCAGGCTCTGAAAGTTTGAAACAAAAAACCAAAACCACAAACAGTGGAGAGATAATAAAGTTAAATAAGACCGTAACACATCACTCATGGTGTTAAGACGCTCCACAGTCTTTATTCAGCATGGCGGCACACTTGACTGAAGCAAGGTCTATTCCTTCGCTAACAGACAAAGGGAGTCCTGCGCCATGTCTATGTCAGTCTGCTCATCCCATTATATCCACTCTGCTGCTCCCAGTCATCAGCGATGACGAGCCTTCACCTGAGCTGACAGGTGACTGTCCCGAGGCAGCGCAGCGCCCAACAGGGGAGCCCCAACCTGCCAGCTTCCTGTCAGTTCCCCAAAACCAGCTCTGTCATGTCATCTCCTCCACGCCAATCACGGTGACACATCAAGTTTGTGTCAGGAAACAGTGTTGGAGATTACAATCTAATACAACACTGCCCTGAGCAACCAGGAGGACCAGGCAATCATTGTGAGACACAGATGATAATGTAAATGTCTCCAGGTCACACACACACACACACACACAGAACAAAATAAAATGGGATTTTTTTTCCATAGGCTAAACTTTTGGATAACTTGTGCAGCATGAAAGACACACTGACAAGAAATTAAAGTCTAGAATAATGGAAAAAATAAGAATAAAACATGAAAGTGTTGATAATGCATCAACTTTTCAGAGAAAGGAAACATTAAAATAGTTTAATCTGATGTTCACATTATATTTAAACCTCTATAGGTTTCACCTAAGCATGACTTTAAATCATTTTTATTTTTTAATTAAAAAGTGAAGAAATTTGCCGTTAATCCAGGGTGAGATGCAGCGACATCAAGTGGCACAAATTTAAATTTGCAACCAACTGAATATTTCCTTCCTTCCTCAAACTATTGTAACAAAAATGTAAAATGTCTGTTCTAGTTAGTGTTTGGTTTGTCCATCCAAAGCTAACGTAGTTTAGTTTTATTAGTTTATTTAACAGGGACAGAGTACATTCATGAACATTGCTGCAGCAAAAAAGGCTATTTTTCATCTGGACCGGTTCAAAAAAGTTACCCTAAAAAACAAAACCTTACATACCAGAGGGTGAGCTGCATAGAGCAATCATAAAAACAAGATTTTATTTTAGTTTTTTCAACTCATTATCACACAAATGTTTCATTACTTCTGTGCATAAAATCATACAATTGTGAAATGGCTCCGAATAATGTGGAGAAAGTGCACTTTTTGTTAGTTTCACCTTTTTTTTCCCAAATACAGGGTGTGTAAAGACAAAGATGGTCATTATCATCTCAAATATTTATCATTAAATACATTTTATCTGGATCATCTGAAACTTTTGTTGGACTCCTCTTGGGTTTTTGCACCACAGACTCCATCATCTTCGTCACTCTTATTAGTGTCTTTGTAAATCTGGTAATTCAATCATTACAGTTAAAGTAAAAACAAAAACATTTTACAGGTTTTGCTTGAACACATGCCATCCAGCAAACATTGATGGGATTGATGAGAATTAATTGTTGTTGAGGATAATCTGTTAAAGAGATAAAGACACAACCTAAAACCTAAACAATTTTATTTTCTTTTTACAATACAGCTTTAAAAACTAAAAGCTGGGTTCCATGTTGTGCTTTGTTTTTGATTAGATGGAAATTTATTTGTGTAATGGTAAAGGTTAAAGTGACCTAGCCTTGTAATCACAGATTTTTGAGTGTTAGGAGGGGGTGAAGCAGTCTGTGCCATATGGCTAACGACCACAACAATAAATCAATTTCAAGCACCCTGTAATAATTTATCTCAGATATTATGATTGTTTCCTCCTCATTCAGTTGTTTCCTGTTAGTTGTTGTAGGATTTCTGGGCAACAACGTAAGCTGGCATAATTTTAACTCGCTGCTGGAATTTTCGTAAAGCTTTGACTGATTGAAACTCTCCTATCGCTGATGTGTTTTTTTTTATTTTCCATATGTAAATGAGTAACCATCGGTAAGTCTGAGTGGCTGTAGTAACAGATGGGCAGTAACTATAATGGGGTGAAGGGTGACTCCAATAAATATCCCATGTTGTGAAGCTTATCCAGAGTCCGTACAGTTTCTGATGAAGTTTCATGACGATGGAGAGGCTCACAGAGACGTAAAACTGGAATAAAATGCTATGAAACCGATTATTTCATCAGTTAAGTATTTTTCGACAGTCTTGGGATTCATTTATTTTGAAAAATATGACAGAACGAATAATAAGGCTGTGTAAATTTTCATCATGACAAATGACTTTTTAAGAAGAAAACTGCAACAGTGAGTTGAGTTCCCAAATGATCGCTTCAGCAGCTTTTGTCACAGTTTGAACCAGTGACTGTTATAATTTACAGGGAAACATAATTACAACAAGATGACCTTCAGAAAGTCGGCAATACGGTGCTTTTCTAAACGGACAAAAGTGATGGTTTCAAATTAATTCTACATTATATATTTTGTTGTGCCACTTCATGCAGTAACAACTTGATGAAAGATGAAAGCAGGTAGATTTTATTACCTTTAGACAGAACTTCACAACTGTTTCCAGTCTTCCAGTTGACATAAATAAAGACAAACGAAGCGACTCCTTCAAATTTCATTGTCCAAAATTGAAGCCAATACGTCTGATTTACAGGTGCCGCCATCGTGTTGTATTTTTGGAGTCAGAGTCTGTGAGATTTAGGGCTTCACCAAGTCCTGACCTGAAATATCTGAGTGGCTTCGATTATCTCCAGGTGTGGGTGAGATGGTGAATAAGACCATTTAACAAGATGTTAAAACCTTGCTTTGATTAACGTTTAGACTTTTTTTTAAGCAACAGTTCCAAAGATTTTATATAATCCCTCAAAGTGAACATCAAGATAAATACATATGAGAGGAAAATCTCATGCGGACAGAGAAAAAATTAATAAATAAATAAAGTGAGGTAAAAAAAAGAAAAAGTAGAGGCGAAGTAGTTTAAAGCACAAAATGAATAAAACCAGAGCAGAATAGACTCAGACTTCCTGTAGGACATTTTCCTCTACGTCCCTAAATCAAGACAACAGTGGCTTCTTGTTTGCACAAAAGTGAGTGATTAGTATTATCGTTTAAACTGTAATTTGGCAGTTAATTAAAGTGACCTTGGTTTCTATTGCTGCATTGGTAAATGGGAACCCAGAGTGCCATTCTGTCTCTCAACCGTCTGTGAGACCACCATCACCGGGGCACGTTACAAGATTAAGTCACCCCAGTGACAAAATCAAATTAAGCAGCTGTCACTGCCTACCTGCAGCTCAAAGCTTAAGATTATCAACTTATGACCAGTTGGGGAGCAGAGACTTTTCCTTCCTTCATAATGATTGAGTGATTAATGATTTGTTTTAAGGCTTCTCTCCCCCCAGTGCATCAATAAAAAGCAAGACATCATGAGTGAACCACATAAAATCTTTGTTAGCACGCATTAATGTTCAGTAAAATCTTTGTGACGACACGTTTAAAACCCAGCGAAGCATGTTCAGTAATTAGCTTTGAGGTTTTGAGCGTGGAAAACTGTTTGCTGTATTTTGACACAGATTTAGGTGTGCAAAATGTTTTAGGTGTGTGACATTTTTTTTTAAACTTCCTGAGATAAATGTGATAAACTCCATTTTCTCCAGTCGTTTTACCCTGAATCATAAACAAAACCCAAAGACACACCTTCACTTGATGTGTTATCAGTTCATTGTTTTATTTTAGTTTTTTTTTTTTTACTAAGGATCATGGCTTTAGAGATGGAGATATTTTTTTGTTTTCCTGGCCATTTCATGGTGGTTGCCAAGAGTCATAGCTTCATCTCATTAAAGCCAACAGGAACACACAATCCACAAAAACAAACAAAGATGCAATCCGAAGCTAAACGCCCCCTGGTTGAACATAAAAGTGCTATCTATTGAGGTTACGAACAAAATCTGTGAGAAAGAGCAGCCTCAGCAAAATACAAAACCTCCAGATATGTGAATCAAGCTCGCTCTTCATCTGCACAGAGACTAAACAACTGAAAAACGCCTGCAGCAATTCTACCAATACCTCAGACTCCAAACTCCCTTGTCTCTCTACCAACACGGGGACACAGCCCTCTTAAAGTCCACAAAACATAAAAAGACTAGTTGAGTAAACTCCCACTTGGACTTCACCAGTTTTCTGGGTGACCTGAGCACACGAACCGACTGAACAAGAGGAGGAAGTCAACACTAAAAAAAAAAACAACACAACAACAAACACTTTAAAAAAGTAGTGGAGTTGTGTTTTTATTAACTGATTGAATGTGGAAATTGATGCACTTTCAAACAGTGAGTTCAGAGAGAATAAATCTGCACTTTTACTTTTCAATTATTGTGACAAAAATTGTGATTTTATCATTTTAGATATTTGACAGTTTATCAAACATCAGAAATATTACTGATATTATGTACTATATGTTGATTATTGTATCATATCATAAGGTAGCCTTAAATTCACATTTTAAACAAAGATTTAATTGAACTATCTATTTTGACTTGTCCAAGAAGAAATGGCTCTAATAGCAACATTCAACTGTTTGTTGCTGTGAGACATGACAGAAAAACAGAAAGTCAACACTTGAACAACATTATGAGTTTCTAGCATCTGTTCATTTGACTTGCATTTGGTCCAATTAGGAGAATGACTCAAAAAATTTGAGAGTTTGGAATATTTAAAATAGCCGTGTCAAGTTTTTATGTGCAAAACTTCACGTGACTCCTATCTGTTTCTATGATCCTTGTGTTGACGGGGTTTGTCTACAACACGGCAGGTGAGAGATGGTTCACACAGGTGTCAGAAAATGACGAGGGGTAAACGTCTGAGCGAGACGGGGGACATTATAACAAGCACCTATAATAAAACAGGACCATACAGAGCGACGGCAGGAAAACTGTGTGTCAGGAAGGTCCATATTTTAAATCGGCACAGATGAAAAAGCTCTCCAAAGTGCCTCCTGCAAACAGCCTGATTTAAAGCTAACCGCTTTTGATTAAAACGTCAATGTTGCAACTGGCTCCTTTCATCTCTTGGGCCCTTTAGCTGTCTGTCTCCTCACCCCCTCATCTCCCACAAACAGAGTCTAGCTCGTGACATGGGCGGCCATTTATCTGCTTTGAGAACTGCGTCAGGTAATAAGCCCCGTCTCTAGAGAGCATTTAGCCTGATAGGAAAAGCTGATTGGGACAAAAAGGCCTCTGAATCTCATTTAAGGCTCTTGTAGCGGCAGAAGACCTCTGAGGTAAACACACTCCTCTGGGGACAAAGAAAATTATTTTGAAAAAAACATCAACACCTAAGGATATGCTGATGATTTTTGTATATATTTGTTACCATTTTACCCCAAATTACAAAGAAATGTGGTTAAATGAAAGTGAATTTTTAATGCTCACCCCAAAACAAAGACTTGAACTGGTATCATAAATGACTATAACCCAGAGCAGAACCAAGAGGATCCCGTCTTGTTTGGCTTTGTTTGAGCCTGAGAGAAGCAGAGAGGGGGAAGGCAGGATGGTCAGAGCAAGCAGCAGCTGTATCCACAGATGCTCATGTAAAAACATCCTTATTCACATGTTCCCCTCCACTTGTTTGTTTCCTGGTAATTTAGCCCTTCAGCGCAAGAAAAAAATGCTGCTTTGTTTTCATACTAACAAGGCAATTAGCAATCATTACAAATTTACACACTGGGCTATCTTCAGGCAGATAATGATGATGATTTACCATTTAATGTTCAATGCAGGATTTTTTATGTGCAGACAAGTAAGATATGAACACAAATGCATGCAAAAAGTAAAATCTGTGGGTTTCAGTTTATTTGTCTGCTTTATTTCAGCTCTTGTGTTTAATAATATAAATCTGTATGTCCAGAGTAGAGCTGACTTCCAGGCAAGTTGGAAAATTGAGTAAAAACTGGAGAATACGAGGGACGTTATCACCGATCAAGCTAAAAACCAAGCTCCCGAATCTCTGAGAATGGTCTGCCATGCGGTGATCACAGAAAAAACAATTAAGAAAATGAGGCCAGAGGGAAGGATGAGAAAGAGGAAAGGGGAAGGCAAAAGAGATAACATTACTACGCCATGAATAGACATTGCTACATGTGTAGTTTCTGTATTCAGTCTACGTTAGAACAAGAAATTAATTTTTTTAGCCACCAGCACAGCAAGACAGTTTTTCACAAAACAATTAATGCTTGTCATGTAGGTAATTAACTTAAAGATGTCTATTAGCTGATAGGACATGAAAAAAGAAGATGGAAAAACAAAAAATAAACGTTTTGAATTTACAGTACATCCTTTTAAAAGGAGTAAAGAGTCAAAAGTCGGGTTGGGAAATGTCACTCAAGTAACTGAAAAAGAAATCTGTGTGTGACTTGCCCATGTTAGAGATCAGACAATCTAACTAGTGCTTAAAGAAAGAAAGAGAAAATTATATTTATAGTAGAAACTGTGGACAGCATTTACCAAAGTTACCAAGCAGGTCTTATTGTTCCTCCCTGAAGTCTGACCCATTTGAGCTTTTCCACATCGGTGGACGTCTTGGCTGTTTTAGTTTAGTCCTCCTAGAAAAGAAGAATAAAGGGCTGGATGGTGTCATTAAAAGCAGTACTTTTAATCTTTGAGATGAAGATATTATTTTTCCGTTTTTTGGACATGCAAACAAAAACAGATCAAGACCTAATTCTTAGAATAAAATACACTTTTCGATGTCATCGAGACATCGTTGAACACTGTATTCATGTTGCCAACAGTTTTCAACACAATTCTGTGTATTTTGTTGGTTTCTATGCAATAATCTAATTTGTTATGAACAGAAACCATAAATGCTTGTTTACATGGTTTTATAAAACAACAAATAACTGAAATATATTATCTACACTATGCCAATATCATGGTTTGAGTCTTTGTAAGTTATTGTTTTTTGTTTAATTATTGTGCATTTTTACCTCTGCCAAGGAGATTATGTTTTCACTTTATACTTTGGATTGTTTGTCTGTCCGCTAGCAAGATCACGTAACAACTAATGAACAGATTTGGACGAAATCTTTAGGAAATGTTGGGGTTGTCACAAAAACAATGGATTAAATTCTGATGGTGATCCAGATCATGATGCAGATCGCACTATTTTTTAATCTCACTGTGGCCTTAGCGGAAGTTTGTGCTCTCTGAGTTTAAAATGATTTTTAGCATTTTGGGCTGTTTATTTTAATCTTGTTCTGCTCTTATAGTCTTACCACCAGATGTCATACATAGTTTTCCTTTCAGCTTCTCTCATACCAGCTGTTCTCCATCAGTAATCAGCGCACCTGTTATCTCTCTCTTATAACCCTTCCCAGTACATATACTCCCTGTTTTTTTTTTTTGTCAGATTGTCTGTTAACCTTTGTATAGTTGGCCATTTGCTGGTTCCTCTGGTTTATATTATCATAAGTACAGAGTTTCTAAAAACTGCCTCCTTTGTGCCTGAATTTTGAACACATTTTTGAAGACTATTTTAACCCTTAGCATCAAAGTCTTCTCACAAACACCAGGTCACTTATTTAGTTATTTGTGTATTTATTTTACATGTAATTAAGGCTATAATTCAATGAATGGACAAAGCAACTCATCGTAGTGTTTTTGGTGTAGCAATCTTCAAAATTTGATCATAAATAGCTTATTACTCAACTCAAATGCATCATTTTAATTACTGAGAGCTGCAAGCAATTGTGTGAAATCAGCCTAATAATTGTTTTGCTCTGAAACTTGTTTCTGTGCTAAGCAGTCACACAGCAGATGTAGGGTCTTTAGTATTTTGCTTCATGTTCATGGTCCCCTGCTCTGCGTGGCCTCATTTCATATGCAGATTCGTCTGGCTCGGGGCAGCAGTGGCTCTTGCTGCACAGTGGCCTGTGGTCCCCAGGGTCAGGCCCTCTGTTTAGGGTCCCCCTGGGCCAACTCCCCTACCCTTTTTACCTGCTTCAGTTCATATGAGCAACTATGGCTGCCATATGTGAGGCTGCAGGAAAGCAGATGCTGTTTTTCCATTTGTGAAATCAAGTTTTTGGAAAGCAAACAGCATTTCGATGGTCTCAGTGAAGAGAGTGTAAAGGGGAGAGGGCAGCGAGCTCTGTCACTCGGTGCCGCGTGCTAACACTGCAAGGCCTGATCATAACTGCGAGGATATGCTGATCTGCACGAGTCGTGGGCATGGCACTCACCCATGTAAGTACTCGCAGTGCAAAGACACACAAACTCCTGACGAGTATCTGTCTGAGGCTGAGCAGTTCCTTTGTCAGTCATCTGCTGATCCTGATGGACAATACGGGGGTGAGGATGTGTGTCAGAAAGAGAAAAGCCTGAATGAAATGACAGACCCTCTTGCCTTCCCTCTCAATCTTCTGCACTCATCTCTCACTGTCCCCGAACATCCACCATCACAAACAGCAGCCTGCGAAGCTATGACAAGCTCGACACCTGTCAGTCAAAGGCAGGATGGAGAGGACAGCAGCTTACACAGTTCAACATTTTACAGAAGAACAGCTTTTTAAAGAACTGTCTTAAAGCACTGGTTTTTCATTCAGTTTCTCTGTCTGGAAGTAATAGAAATCATAAGTAGAATATCTTGACATGGATGATATTACTGCTACAATTAAAGTTGTGCTGACTTGAACTTTGAAAGGTTAGATTTCCCACAATTATGTGTCAAAGCGCTGAATGACTGCAGACACCGACTCCCTCCTGGCGACAAATTTCATTAACAAACCTGATGTATACAGCAAATGCAGCCTCAGTTCAAATGGAGGACATAAATTTCCGCCTGTGGGGTACAGCGGTCGCATTACACCTAATCAACCACTCTCCCTTTACCCTTCTTCTATTCAGATGAGTGAGGGGAGATAACGGGGAAAATACAGTATGATGCATTATTTCTAATCAGCATAAATTACCAGCATCCATCAGGTGAGGCTCAAATTAAAATCCTCGTTTGACGAAGCAGTGGGGAAATATGAGAGATTGGTCATGAATCTGTGTGATTTAATGTAATCATGGGGCCCCCAAAGCCAAAACTTCTCCTGTGGATCAGCGGACCTACTGCATATTTTCTTAACAAAAATTGAAAAGAGGAGTTCACCAGGTTCAGAAATGATCAAAACAAAAATCATCACAAAGTCATTCTCTAATCAAATATGGTCTTTGCTGGTAAAACGAATGAATCAACTTTGTTACTTTTTAAACTAAATTCCTCACATTCTAATAATCATAACTTAAAATATCTCATTCACTGGTTCAGGTCCTGCAAAAGAAAGATAAATGTCACTTCTCCAGCTTGATTCAAAAGAAATGCAGGCTCCTCTAGATTTATTTTTTGCTAATAGCTGCAAGTTTTTGTCAAAAGTTATACATTTAACTTAATTTCAGATGTGATGAGCAAATAATGCTCAACAGGTTTTAAATCTTCCAACTGGAAAATTTAATTTATTCTTTTTTTTTCCTCAGCAGAAATAAATAATATTTGTCATTGATGCATTAATAAATCAAGCCGACATAACCATTGTTACCATTGTTGATTCATTGAATCCATGACAAGACAAGGATCTGACAAACGGACAAAGGAAATTTAAGGTTATATATATATATACACACACAATAATGAACAAAAAGAGCAGATCTGCATGACAAGGGAGCAAGAAGGCAAACAGACAAAAGACTGAATCTACAAAATAAAACAGGAAGTAAAGGTGAACACAGAAGTAATTAACTACAAGAAAATACAAAATAAAATCTGGTATAGCGGGTACTTACCTGGCACCTACTGGAGCCAGGCTGTATAAAGAAGTGACTTTTCCCTCGTACTTATCGGGTGCATGCGGGTTTACCTATCAAGCTGAATTGTATATTGTTCCCAAATCTAAACTCATGGTTTATATAAGCAACAGTTCTTAATGTTTGTCACTGAAAACTTCAAGAAAGCACAGATTAATGGTCCCACCACAAAGCTTGAGGTGTACAAAGTCAACATGTGACAGTAAAATCCTAACATGAGTGTGACTGGTAAATTAACAGCACAGCTGGCTGTTACAACATCTGGACTGTGGTGTTTCAATTACATGAATTACCTTCACACTTTGACAAAAAGATTGTGCCTTAGAGATGGATCGTAATTGTAACTTGTCATGTTTGAACTGCAGACTAACAGAATTAGAAATTAAATAGAGTAAAAAATCATTTTAATATTTTTCTAGAAGCAAGACGGCGCTCAGTTTGATGTGGGTGTGCTCCTTGGCTGAATTTCGGAGGGCTTATGGGTTACGAGGGCGGTAGAGTTTATTTGTTCACAAACATTTCCAAAAACCCACGCCTCCTAAAATCAACTGCAAACCATACAGCCTGACAGACACACAATATAAGAGGGGTTTGATGCTGTGATCTTTATTTATTTTGACCAAAACAAGTCAAATATTTTATAAAGATTTCCAAATTTGTTTCAGCTTGTGAAAAAGGGAGCATAACATGTCTCTATTGGAAGCCCTTATGATTCAGTTATACTGCTGTGGTGGCCTTAGTCTTATGACTCATGGGGGCAAATAAAACCAATTCAGGATGGGAGAATATTAAGTGCTATTATTTTAACCTTATGGTTGACCACCAGAGCCCTGATGTCACGCAGAAAATCCAGAAACCCACTGGTCCCGGATTTAAAACAGCTGAAGTCACAAAGAGTGCACCCGCTGGAACTCCACACACAAAAAAACACTTCGATTTTCCACTTCAACCTATGAAACCAATTAAGGTAATTGATCTAATTATTAGATGAAGTGCACATATTTAACATTTAAAACATGTTTGAAAGTGGATGTTTAAAAGCTCTATAAAACATAGGAGGAAAAGAGGTGTTCAATATATCAAATAAGTGTGGCAATTAACTAAGTGAGACCTTAAGGGCTGCAGTGAATGAGAGAACAACAGTTTTGTCTGAAAGTCGTTACGGTCTCTCATTTTATCAGAGCTGAAGATGGTCAAGAGGGTGAATCCAGATATTTGGTGCAATAAAAGTGCCTGCAGCCAATATAATAATGTCCAGTAAAAAATAAAGTGTTGATGCAACTTAAGAAGAGTAGGAAACATATTCACCGTCTTTTGAAAACAACAATAAACTGCGCTGACTCTAAACCTTGTGGCAGGAAGTTCAAAGACAAGAAGCATGTCCAATAAGGACAGCTTTGGAAGCAGCCCTTCCTGCCTAGATTAGTTTTATTGAACAGATGGCATTTCAATTTTGAACTTTTGCACTGGTGCAAAAAAAAAAAAGCTTGGAGAGTCAGGCTGTTTTTCTCACATCGCTGACAGAAGCTGCGCATCAGATGAAGGGGATGTGTGAAATAGCATTCCCAAGCATTTCTGTCTTCATGCTCAGGACACAAACACTCAGACAGAGACATGGTGCGGAGGCTGGACCATGCTGCTCCATCAGATGTTAAAAAAATATATCAAAGGCAGGGAAATCAGCACAAACTCATCACTGAATGTACAGCCACATAAATGCAATAGGTTATTATAGTGATAAGTTGTACTGTTGTTGGTTCTGTAATGTTCTGTATGGGCTTGCTTGTGTAATGAAATCAACAAAAAGAGGCACATTGTGGTGGTCCTGTCTTATCATAGACAGAAAAGCGGGCAGTTATTTAATGATATTCGTCCACCATCCGTTGATATTGCCCCACATTAGCAGCATCATGTTCTCAATTTTCCCCCAGCAGTATTGCCCATCCTGGCAGCCAGCTTGCCCACGCCGGCACGAGTCGAGAGGACAACTGGAGAAAGATCACAGTTCAGGCTCAGTCAGATGGAAAATATGGAAATCAGGCGGTGGACGGACAGACCGCTGTGTGTTCCCCCTGTTTCAGCAAGCTGCCACAGTTTGACTGACAAACTGACTTTTTGAGGCTCTTGTGCCCATTCCAGTCAGAGTTTATTGAAGGTGATTTTGATCTCCTCCATGAGGCCGCAGCAGTGGTGCTGCCATCTGTCACCTTGATTGCATGGCGGCCTCTCTGGGGGGAGCGCCATGGCTCCTGATCGTTTACAGATTGTGCTGCTTTCGCCTCCATAAGGGCCACATGCACAGGGCCAGATGGTGAGCATACACGCTTATTATGAGTCTTTATCTCTGTGCAGGAAGGAGTGGAACCATTAGGTCTCCCTCAGGATCTCCACTCCTCTCTGCAGCCGTGCTGTTCTTCCACAAATACAGTCCTCTTCTTCAGCTGTCACTGGCCTGCGACAATACTCGGGCAAATACACAGCAACACAGGACCACTTGTCAAAAAATAATGATAAAAAAACACAGATCTACTCAGGGAACGTGAGGTTTCTGCTGATACATCTGCACGCACAGAAACACACAAACACCTGTTTGTAATCCTGAATAATATGGCATATGGTAACATGATAGGAAGGGATGGGTGTTGGTGTCATTTGTCGTCATGGTAACACACAGTCATGTCACCAATGTGATTTGATGTGTGACATCTTTTGACATATGCTGTGAATGTCGCACCTTTACAGATTGCAGCATCCTGCAGGATGTGTGGCCACATGGATGCAGAATAAGTGTGTGTGTGAGTGTGTGTGGATATTGTCATAATAAAACTGAAGGAATGCATATCGCCCTCCGGCTTTCATTCAAGATCATCTTATGTGGAGAAATGAAATTGTAGCCATTTTGGTCAAACCTTGAAAACAACTTCATGTGCACTCTCATGCAATATTGCAAGACGTCAAGCTCAGCGTCTGTGTTGATAATGATGCTCAGCTACTACCACAACAAACTGGAGCTCAGTATCTGCAAAATTGACTGAGTTGTAGCTATTTTTGTGTTATGTCAAATATCTGTGATGGCTATCTTAAATTGAACTGACTGAAAGTTAATCAGTAGTAGATGTGCACCCAGTGATAATTATCTGAAAAGTTCATGAGATATTTTGCTAACAGGGTTAATGTCAACAGTCAATGCTAAAGTTTTAAGCAAAACTCTCTTGCAATAAGTTGCACTTGGCATATGTGCTGTGAATGAGTCTCAGCTTTAAATCCAGCAAATCTTAGAACAATGTCTGTAAAATTGACTGAATTATAGCATTTTTGCATTTTCTATAATCAGTTAGCTGTGGCAGCCATCTTGGGTTGTGTTGGCTCTGAAAGTTAATTTATTGCAGATGAACACCCAAACATTATTTCCTAAAAGTTTCATTAAAATCCCTCCAGTGGTTCATGGGATATTTTGCTTCCAGTCAAACAAACTTGACTCCTGAAAGTTTATAGTAAAATTTTAACCAAAGCTTTTGTGCAGTCTGTTATTGCTCAAAATATGTGTTTGGGGTCAGTCTCAGCAACTACCACTGGAAAATTTAGATCAATGTGTGTATAACTGGATAGATTGTGGTAATTTTTTTATTTTTTAAGGTCATCTGGCTGTGTCAGCCATCTTGAATCCCATTATTTAGCTGTGGATGTACGTCTAATGATTACTTTCTGCAAGTCTCATCAAAAATCGTCCTGTGGCTCATGAGATTTTTTGGTAACAGACAGACACAGAAACACGGACAAGGGCAAACAGCTATTGCTCCGCCTTCGTTTTCTAGTGGTGAGCAATTATAATCAAGGCGCCATGCTGTGCAACAGAGTAAATGTGCACAAAATGTTCATTCATGTGCGAATCTGACTCAGGCAGATCCAGCCCGGTACGAGACGTTGGCAGGAGGCTGCCGTCCCTATCCCTGACATATGTACGGCATGACCAGGAGGGTAAAGAGTATGTTCAGGATTAAAAACTAACATGTGTGACGTCAAAAGTCATTTGCTCCTTTTTAAAAGCCAAAGTTCATTCACTTTAATGGCGTTCACTGTTTGTGATTTTACAGTTGGGCGAAATGGAATTCACAATTACTCAGGCGTTTACAGGGTAACGCTTTAACGAGCTTTACTGAGCTCTTCATGAGAGGTAATATTCCACTTGATCACAGATTAATAAACAGCATTTCAGTGTCTGCTTTAATGCTAAAGGTTTAACAGCTCGAAGCGTGGATTCATCCCTTTCAATTACGTCTAATGTTAGAAACGCCTCGACTAAGATGCACTAATCAAGCAAAAAGCATGATCTAATGATTGAAGAAAACTCCATAAATATAGTCTCAAACTGAAAAAGCCCTTGCTCCCTTAAATGTTCTTGGTTTAATAAAAGAGTAAAAGATGAAGCATGCACTCTGTTGTCCTTCGCTGTCCCTCTTTTTTTGTCCTCAAGCAAAGCTGCAATGTGTCGCACTTTTAGGACAACAGCCGGCTATCTGTGAGGGTGAGCCCCCTCGTCAGTCTCCTGCACGGTGCACAAACTGACATACTGCATGCCAGCCTGTGGTCATATTTCAGCTTAAAGCAAAGTGGAAATCCACAGACTGCCATATGACTTTAGTTAAACAAAGAAAACCTAAAAATGATTCGTAAATACAATCCAGAATTTACTGATAGCCCATCACTGATGCCCTAAAAATAACAAGTTCTCATTCATGGAGAATTATGTGCAGCAAGTAAAAAGCTGAGCATTTTCTTGTAATGCAAAAGAAAAAAAACAAAAGCAAAACAAAAACCGTTTACCATTACTTGCTACATGTTTATCACCAAGCAATTAGATGAGGTAAATTACCTAACGCCACTAAAATGTCATCACACTAAACATGAACATAATGACTCATGAAAGAAGGTCAACAGGGCCTTTAGGGGGTGGGCTGCACCGAGCAGCACCTGAACAGAACCAAACCGTGGACCAGTGGGGCGCCACAGAAAGTGCCACAAGCACCCGGACCCTTGTGGTCCTGTCACCAGCTGAAGGTGTCACCCAGGAAACAGCAGTTAAATTAACCTCTGAGGGCTCCAACTAACCGCAGCCTGCAGCGTGTTGGCTCAGTCTAAAAACAATACCCTGGACCGCAGAGGCATTAAAGAAAACAATGTCTATTAATGTGACTCAAAATCCATCTGAGAAATTGTTTCGGGTCAATCAGTTGTGTTAAAAAAGAAGTATTTATGGTTGTGTTTTAGTTGGGGGTTTCTGTGAGCCTGGTGAATATGTTTGACCCTAAACACACATATGAAGAGTGTCATAACACCAAATATAGAAAATTAAATGCACACTTGCACTGCCTGTCATATCTGAATATAGGCATTAAAAATATCTTTAAAATGCAATGACCTAATGCTAATCAACCCACTTTTGGGGGGATTTTAGGCAGTTAATAATTTTTACACAGACAAACAATAACAGTGCATTAGCAGATAGCTGTAGCACTTCCAGGGCAGCTTGTGGCACGTCATGATATATCTGCTGGAATAACCGTGTCGTGTGAAATCCAGTATATGGCATCAGTCCACTTTGGTCTTGGCCCCAGTCAGACTAGCTGTTAGCTCATTAACCTGGTCAGAATAAATTAGGTTTTTTTTTGTTTTTTTTAAATGAGGTTGTGCAAAAAGCTATCTGCAACAGGTTAGATATTAATTGTTCATGACGCTCTCACAGAAATTAAATACAAGTAAAACAAACCTTAATAATAAACTGCCTTTGGGCATTAATGTTGTCTAATGCAAAACTTACATGTTAGTTATTTTTTGTAAAATTTATGTCATTGGGTTGTTTATCATTAATCAAATAAAATTTTCTCCATGTTTACAGTTTATTTTCACAGTTAAATACACAACCAAGCTACTCGGATGAGAAGCGAAACGTCTTCAACTACAGAATAGAAGTCCAGTTGTTTTTGTTTTTAACCCTTTTTTTGGATTTACCATGTCCTGGATGACTGAGAATCTAAACCAGCACAACCAAAGCCCCTAAAAGTCAAAAAGTGAAACAGTGTTTATCACTTTTTTTTTTTAAATTACGACAATCGCCATCTATTGAAATTTAAACAAATACAAGAGACCAAAAAAGATAAATAATCAAAGATCAAACACCAAAGTGTCTGATTAGAAAAGTCCAGGCCCTGCATTAAATTTTACTGCTGATCCCCGCCAAATTAAAACGACGTACAGGTGAGTGTTTCTCACCTTTGACTAAACATAAACATTCATTAAACAGATTTACTGAAGGTAAAACTCTTACATGAAACAACCAATTTCCAACAGAAAAAAGGTCCAATCTAAGAATAAAATTCATTTTATTTAAATACATCCCAGTGGAGGCATACCATCAGAGAACACCAGAGCTGAGTTGCTTAGAGAAAGCTTCCTCATGTTTGCGGTGGAATTAGCTCTGAGAGCACACACACACACACACAAACGTCTCACTCGCAGCCTTTTTCACCCTTCTGCATCAATCTGTTCCCAAGCTGTTCCCACATTTTGGTGAATTTCCCAGGCTTATTCCTTGGCAGACATGAATACTGGGGCTGATTACTTTAGTGTGAACCCATCAAGTCTGCCCAGTCTGCATGCTAAAAAAAAAATTAAAAAAAAACAGCTACCTTTAGCTTCTTAAAGAAATCAAAATGTCACAAGTGTAAAATGACATGAAAAAGCCTTTAACACATTCAAACTCTTACATTTATCTCTGATGCAAAACAACTAATCCAAATCTCGTTAAAGAATATGAATCCAAAATCTAATCTGGCACCAAATCAAATGCACATTTTCCTTCCTCTTTATGTCTCATAAATTACAGTTCTGGTGCACTGTGCAAATATTACCAAGCTGTAAGACAGCTGTGCCCCATTAAAATGTGTTATGGTTGCTGATTTCCTACAGCAAACGGTCATCTCGCCAAATCTGCAGCCAGTAATTAGCGGAGATGAAATGTTTAATTGTGCCTTAATTTTGATAAAATTTGTCTGTCAACCATCCTATAATCAGGCGCTGAGCTCACAAATCAGCGTCAGCAGATGCAGGCAGGGAGACATTCGCTAACCTGACAGACGTGTCAAGATGTCACAGCTATGCTTTAGCTGCTCAGACCCCAGGAAACAGGTTGGTCTGTTAATACTGATTAAAGCACTGAGAGCTTCATTTTACTCTCACAGCTGATAAACGTGTTTACTATTACTGCCCAGACAAGAGCCTATTCAGTTTGATAATGTATGCGTTCGTGGAATATTACAAGAGTGCTGAAAATTGGTTAGAAACAATGGGTGTTGCTGTGAGGAGATAACAAGATAGGAGCATGTGGGTGATCTTGTCAGAATCACAGGACAACAGGAAGAAAGCATCCTCTGACAGATGGATGACAGGAGTGCCGGAGTGGGAGAAGGTCAAGACGGGAGACGTGGAAAACTTCTTCCACGCTGACGGGCAGAGAGCGTGTGATTTTTTTTTTTCCAGGGTGCCAAACCGTGTAGTTCTGCCAAAGCACGACACAGGAAGCTGAGAAGGGCTTCTTGTGGGGTTACAAAACCTCCAGACGAGGCGACGATAATATTAGACCTCAGCAAAGGCTGGACTGTTGGGTAAATATTTAAAAAGGTACTCATTTCAGACTATGAAACCAAACAAAAAAGGTTATCATGAACTATATCAAACGGTGCAGATCAAGAGTTTTTGCCAATTGGTGTGCAATTCTGAAATGTGGGTATGCACTCACTTATCTTCATACTTTACTCAACAAATCTGAGAGCAAATATTACATCAAAGTCGCCGCACTTCTCGTTCCTGAACGACTCTTCCTTAGATGTCACTATTGTTGACCTATTTTCAGTCACTTTGGCTGTTTTCTTAGCTACACAACATTTTATTTAAAGACACACTGATATGATGTTTCTTACTTTATGAATGGCGTTTTTTTTTTGTCTGTTCTTCATGACATTGCAATGAGTTACTGCTCAGCTAAGAAAAATAATCTTATAAAAGTGAAAGTGTTTTTTTTTTAACTCAGATAGTAAAGGACAGCAGCTGATTTGCATATTTATGATCAATGTTGTCCCTGAGAGAGGCCACCTCCTCCCTTGAGCATTAAATGTAATTATTGTCATCTCATTGCTAGACAGTTTTTCACCAACATGCAGCGCATAAAACACATCATTACAAAGGGCCGTGACAGGAAATGAGATGTGGGGCAGGGCTCCAGGAGCAGCCCTTTTCTAATCACGGCGGCCCAACTGTCACCCTCCGCATCCGCTCATCTGCCGCAGCTTTAAGCAGCAGCGTGGAAGGATTTCACTGCAAACTTCTGAGTGGATCTGCAGTAGTAGGACATCCTGCACAACATGTGGCACCCATGATAATTACGGCAGAATTAACACAGGCGGGTTTACGGCCCTTCTGCCGCCAGGAGATGGCTGCCAGATAGACACAGGCCTCGTGTTTGAGCAGCGTACTTGGGTCCAGACGCCCACCCGTCTCTAACACTTCTCACTACAACAACTGTTCTGGAGGAGAGGACCACTTTCAGCAGAGCTGCCTGTCACAAGCCCTCTCATCCTCACAGCAAAGTCTGCATAAATTAAAAGCAGCTCATGGAAAATGGCAAATTACAAACACAGAGCAGCCAAATGAATATTAATAATGGTAGACTTATCAACCCAAAAAATGAGCATTTAATGAACATTCCAGTTCTTAGAGAGGAATTGTGTTCAGCATTTTGTTACAATATTCATACAGTATAACTATTAGTACATTGTTCAAATTAAAGGCCTATTATTCCTTGAAGAAATGCATATCACCCGCCGCCTTTAATGCCAGATTTTTAGACTGAGATCATTTATGTTGAGATTTGGCAGAGTAGCCATATTGGTCCGACCATAACAAACAATGTTGTACACAATCTCATGCAATATTGCTCAAAGTATGTGTTGGGAATGACTACGAGCTCAAACCACATCAAATTATAGCTCAGTATCTGTAAGATTGACTGAGTTAAAGCCATTTTTGTGTTTCCTGGCTGTGGAGGACATTTTGAATTGTGTTAACCTTAAACATGAATCCTCTCTAGAGGTTTATTTAATTATTGTTTCCTGACAGTTTCATTAAAATCAGTCAAGTGGTTCATGGGATATTTCACTAACAGACAGCGTTAACTCAAAAACCTGCAGAGAATGGCAAAATTTAAAAATAGGTTTTGTGCAATCTGTAAGCACTCAGATAATATGTTAGGATTACTCTCAGCTACTGCCATACCAGATTTTAGGTCAATATCTGTAAAACTGATTAAATTGTTGCAATTTTTGTGTTCTTTAAGGTCAGTTAGCTGTGGCAGCCATCTTGAATCAGGATGACTCCAAAAGTTGAAACGTTGTAGATGTACACCCAATAATTTCTTTCTGCGAGTTTCATTAAACTTGTCAAGTAGTTCATGTGATTCCCTAATAAACAACTTTTTTTTCTTTTATAATTTGAAGTAATAAATGATAACTCTAAGTCTTCTCTAAGAACAGAGACTTTTTGTTTCTAGATGATAGTGTCGATTTTATGAAAATTTGGTGACTGAACTTGATAACCAAATCCTTCAAGGCCTTTGTGTTCCCCCATATGGAAACTCCATCTATAAAGCGCCACAACAAGGGAAGGGACATCAATGAAGACGAGGCAGCCACCCTCTTGTCCTTGATTTCCTTGGCTTTTGTTTTGGGATTAAAGAAGAGCATTTGCATTTTGAAACGCCATGATCAAAACCAATTACCCTCCTCCTTCTGCATTCTTCTCACAGCAAATGAATCGGATTACGAGCCTTGCTGAGCCTCTGGCTTCTTACGGCCTTGTTGTACTGACAATATTTGAAGTTTCCTGCAGTAACTTCATTAGCTGTATTTTGTCCAGAATTAGTGGAGCGTGCTGAAAATTGCTAATGACAGATGTTTCTCCACACTGTCACACTCCTTGTATCATTTGATTTGGAAAGCAACATACGGCGTTCTGCTCCATCAGTATGTCACAGACTGTCTGCAAACAGCTGGTCATAACTCAGTTCAGTGAAAACCATTACTTTCCAATGAAGTGCTGGACGCCGTCCAAATTGGGTTTTGGCATGGCCTCAGCTGCACCCGTGACGCAGTGCAGCCGGGTATCACAGGTAGAGGAGAGGAGGAGAGGTGAAGAGAGCAGGTGAGGAAGATCTTTCACCAGCCCTTTGTCTCTTTCTTCTTAAGACGGGTCATTTTGCTTGAGCGATAAAAAAAGCATAAACATAAGAAAAGGAGAAATCATATTGCAATAAAAAAAATCACCTGTTTGAAGCTTCAAAACATTTGATTAAAAAATATCTGACTGAAAAGAGATTTTAATTATGATATACATATAAACAAGCTTTGACTGTTTTACATCAAAAGCCAATGAAATGACACCACTACCAAATATAGATGTATTTTTTTCAATCTAATAACTTTTTTCTTGTATAAAACTGATTTTTTTTTATGTGTTAATGACCTTGTCGCAGAGGTAGTTGGTAAAAATGGTCATAAAAGCCAGAAGCTACAACAAGGCGAGCCGTTAATGGAGGCTGTAAATCGACTGGGTATAAAAATATCATTTGGACAATCTTCATTTTCGTTCAAAAGGTCCACAAATTTAGATCAGTTTGCCAACAGCAACAAGGAAGGTGACTGGGTTTAGAGTCTTAATTCTCAGGTGAAAAAATGGCTCCAACACTAAGATGTGCCAATTCATTTTGGTTACTTTTTGACCCCTCTGTGTCGTTTTCTTAGACACCTGTTCTTATTTGTATGATTTTGAATGTATTATTAATATTAATCATTATTCAATGTGGCAACAGGCACCAGCTCCCTGCAACCTGGACAGGAGAAGCTGGGAAAACAAAATGAATGGATGATGGATGGATGGATTATTCAATGTTTTTATTTTAGAGATTACTTTTAATGTAAAGTTACATTTTTGTGTACCATCCCTGCTCAAATAAAACTAATTACATTAATTTATATACCTTAGAGCAGTAGTTCAGACCTTCCGAAATGTGGTTCTGTGGAAAGGTTATGAACAATTAACATCTTACCTGTTGTAGATAGCTTAGTTTGGAGAAACAGAGTTTAATTCAATCCTTTTTAGCCTTGGACCTGCTCAAGCTAGCTGTTATCTTGTCTATCCGGTCAAAGCAAAACTATTTCTTCACACCAAGGCCACTTATAGAGGTATCTCCAACAGGTAAGATGTTATTTGATCAGAAAACCTTTAAAAAGATCTGACTTATCATTTTAAATCATCTTGCACAAACTGTTTCAGTGTGCTGCAGCCTGAAAACAGTATCAAAATAAAACACTATATATATATAATTCCAGACTAAACATCTTCTTTGTGAATAATTAAAATGAAATTATTCAGTTTTTGTGATCACACAGTGATGGCATACAAAGGTAATAGATGGAAGCAAAGCTAGAGTGGCTCAAAAAGACCTGCGAGCATAAATCCTGGAACAAAATATTCAAAGCACTAAAAAACAAAACTGTAGAATGTATATGCTAAATTTTATCTCATGCTGTCTATAGCTCCAATATTGATGCAATTAAAAGGTAAAGCTTTTAGTTAGGGCTACAAAGCTCTGGCCACAAAGATCGTTCTGTGTGCCAGGACATCTCACAGCTCAGCTGCTGCCTGCAAGCAGCAGAAGTGTCATTGACACCTCGCTCCATCTCTAAAGATAAGGCAGCTATGACGTTCTGTATTCCCAGGCTTGTTGTGTGTTAGTCATTATTTGGCCCGAGTGGTAAAGATCTCAACGGCAAATTAGCATGCTGACAACATATGGTAAATTAATCAAAGATTCGTGAGTTTTTAGCCTTTGTCTTCTAATATAACAGCATTATTAAACATTAGGAGTAAATCAAAGGATAAATCCACCTCTAAAGATTACACTGTGAAATCTTTGTTGGTAGCGACATAAAGCAATTGTATTTGTTGTACAGACCCAATTCAGAAAAACTTTGGACGTTTTGTAAATAAAAACAGAATGTGACAATTCGCAACCCATATTTTATTCACAACAGAACATAGTAAACATTATAATGTTGCAACTAAGAAATTGTTGGGGGGGATTTGAATTTTATGGCAGTAACACATCACTAAAACATTGCAACAGGGCCAACAAAAGGCTGTAAAAGTAAATGGTATGAATCAGAAACTGCTGGAGGAGCATTTTGTAACTAATTGGGTTAATTGGCAGCAGGTCAGTAAGAGGACTGGGTATAAAAAGAGCATTTTAGAGAAGCTGAATCTCTCAGAAGTTAAGATGGGCAGAGGTCCAACAGTCTGCCAAAACGTGAGTCTAAAAATAGTGGAACAATTTCAGAATAATGTTCCTATATGGAAATATGGGAATTTTTTTTAAATATCCCATCATCTACAGTCCATAAAATCATAAAAAACAATAAAAATTTGGAGAAATCTCTGAGGTCAAAGGTCAGGGCTGAAAGTCAATATTGGATGCCGCTGCATTAAAAACAGGTCTGATTCGGTTCTTTATATCTCTGCATGGACTCAGGAACACTTCCACAGATCATTCTCTGTAAACACTGTGCCATCCACAGATGCTGCTTAAAGCTCTATCAGGCAAAGAAAGAGTCATATGTGAAAGCATCCAGAAACATCATTATCTTCTGAAAACTGTTCTGTAGTCAGACAAATCAAAAGTTTTTAAATCTTTTTGGAAACCACATCTTCTGCACTAAAGAGTTCAAAAACCTGCCTCTCTGATGGTATGGGGGTGCATTGATGCCTCTGGAATTGGGCAGTTTACATCTGGAAAGGCACCATCAGTCCAGAACAGTTTATACAAGTTTAGAAAAACATGTTCTCCGATCCAGCAAAAGAAATCTGGCAAAGAAGACCCAGGACTGCTGAACATTTAGTATCCTGAATTCTGAATGAGACTGAGCTCCGACAGGCCAATGATGAGCTTCACAAGAGAAAACCACGGGATTCCACTCACAATCTGCAGCCTAACAGACAGACAAAGATGATGATGTTTAGATCACGCAGGTTTCATGGTCAATCTGACACAGAACCATGGATTAAACTTAAAACTATTCATGCTTTATCGCTTTAAACAGCTAACATTTACTAAGACATTTTCAAATCTGATGCATACTGTATATCTGGAAACTACCAAAAAAAAAAAAGGTAAGCATTTATCAATAGTAGCGGTTTTCCTATTCAAAATAACACAAACAAATGTAATCTTCAGTCAAAGCTAAATCACTTATTTAGTATTTAAAAGATAAAATATTAAGTTTTCTTTTTGTGGTGTATTGAAGGAGAAGGTCTATGAAAAAGTCATGTTTCTAAGTGCAAAAAGCAGTACTAACGCACACTTATCCTATTATCCTTGTTATTGTTATCAGACTGTAGACAAGTACAGCATACTCAGAGCATCCTTAAGGAATATTGTCCCATTAAGCTGCTAAGATGTCTCCACGAGGATAACACTCTTTATGTCTTGCTGCTTCTGTGCAGAACAGTAAAGTGTTGCTGTTTAACCATGAAGAAGTGAAAAATGAAACATCGTTTGTGCCTTCATGGTCACATAAGCATTGAGCACGCTGCACACAAAGCGTCCCTGTTTTTAATGGGATGTTTTTTATTTGAGTTGTAAAGAGGCATGTCTAATGGAGTTCTGTGCGCACCGATGCAGTCACGTTCCACTTTTATACAGTAGGTGTCACACAGAGGCAAAAGTGACAGCATTAATAATGTTAACATAACTAATTACCTTTAATAAATGAGATGGTTTAGCATTTCACCATGCTGATCATTGTCTCCATTTTCCTGACCCAAAACTGACAATTGTGTTAATTACGCCTGATGAGGTTAGTTGACACAAATTTAACTATATGACAACGAAAGGAAGAAGACGCCGCCCTCGGAGTCATCAGCTCAATCAACGCTAATGAATCTAATGCTTCTTTGAATTTAATACTTATCACACACCTAATTGAGGCTCAACCCAGAAAAATCAGACAGGGGAGGATAAAGAGACACCGGGCATGACTTCTGCTGCAGGTTGGATGACGTGTTTGCAAATCATCACTGAATGTAGATCTACAACTGATTAACGTTTGGAGCCAACCCAATTCATGATGGCCACTACAACCGACTGACCTTAGAAAACTTAAAAACGGCTGTAATTCAGTCAAATTTACACATTTTGAGCTAAAATTTGATGTGAAGCTGAGCTGAGGGTCATTCCCAACTCATACTCTGAGCGTCATTCCTCGCAATATTGCATGACCTCATGGATAATGTTTTTTTATAATGTTGTTTTCAAGGCTTGACCAAACAGTTGTCAACATAAAATCTTTGCCTAAAACTCTAGCTTGAAAGGCAGCAGCCCATATGCATTTTTTCATGCCTTAAATTCGACAATGGATTCGGAAAATTCCTAAATCAGTGTTTCTTTCAGTTTCATTTAATTGTCTTTCTTATCTGTCTCTTTGTCCCTTGACCTTCACATTATCTTCCTTGTCCCCCTTGCTTTTAATTCACATTGCCTTTCCACAAACAGCACTTCTCGGATCACTCTAGCATGCTCTAAAGCTTGATTTTACGACAGTTCTCCTCAAAACAAAAACTCACATTCATCTCCATAATTGGTTTCAGCGTTTAAGTGTGTAATGTGCTTATTACTGCAATCTTTTTTTTCTTTTCTTCCCCTCCACCACTCATTTCTTTCTCTCCTTTTTTTCTTCTTCTTTTGTCTCTGAAACTGTCGAGCTGGTAAGTTCAGTGCAGAGGCACGTATGCGCTCTGGAAAGGTAATCTAGAAGCCAGTTGAGCCATGACAAATAGGGACAGCTGGCCTAATTGAATCATTTGAGCTAAGACAGCTCAACTTGGTTATCCCCTCTGCAGCCCACACTGATATTAGTGCAGGAATCATTAGCCATGAAATCATGTCTGTTCTCTTCGGCTGCATCTTTTATGACATGACAGCCAGCCCGGCCTGTCTCTTCCGCTCTCACACCAAGAAGAGCCGTTCGTCACAAACAGGCGAAGAAGGAGGCAACCAGAACTGAGCAGGACGGCTTTTTGTCTATTTCTAGAGCTTATTAGACGATAGAGAACACGTGTGATTATATCAAAGCGCCACTGTAAACAAAAACACAACAAACGTGCAGTTTTTGTGGGAATCGAAATGTACTGAACATGTTTTTTCCCCCGTTTTAGATTTCTCCTGTCACACTTCATGGCTCTTAATGAGGCACAATTACACTCCTTCCTGGAGACCATTTGTGAGTAACGCAATCAGGTGGGCATGATGAGCTCCAGTGAAGGATTAGAGAGCCTCTTGGTGGAGGAGAAGAGGGATGCCACATGTTCTGAGACCCCTCATGTCTCTCTGCCTGTTTTCTTTGGGCTTTCTCTACAGGAACCCTCTACATGCAAGGCAGCACCGTGGGCATCAGCTGAGATAAGAAGAATGGAAACAGCTCCACTAAAAGTGAATTAAATACTGAAAACAACTTGATTCAAGATGGCCACCATGGCCAACTGATCTAGAAAACACAAAAATGGCTACATCTCAGCTTATTTTAAAGCTGTTGCCCTAAATTTTGGTCCTGTAGCAGCAGAATATTATTTCCAAAACATGCTTTGAGCTCAAGACATTTTGAAACATCTTTGCTTTTATTTTATTTGCCTGTTAGCAAAATATCTCTTAACCCACTGGATGTATTTCAAGGAAATTTTCTAAAGAAATTATTGTCTGCACATCTACAGCTTTTGGAGTCAGAACACGTCAAGATGGCCACCACATCGAATCGACCTGAGCCTGCACAAAATTGGCTATAGCTCAAAGAATTTTACTGATGTTGAGCTAATATTTGGTGAGGGATTAGCTGAGCATCATTCACAACACATGTTCCAAATAATGGGAGATATTGCAATATCACATGAGATTGCATTTTATGTTATTTTCAATGTTTGACCAAAATGGCTATTAGGTCACCATTTCTCAACATATGATTATTTTAGTTTACCAATTTGGCACAAAAGGCAGTGAACAATGTGCATTCCTTCAATGTCAATTAAAAAAACCCAGGGACACAAACTCCAGTTGTGAGTTCATTCCCCTCTTCAGTACGGATACAGGACGTGAGGTAGTATGACTCAATGGATGGTCCTTGTGTTCTGTGTAATAATGGACATCCATCCCAGAGTGAGCATTCCTGGTTTAATGGAGCTCAGACTGGAGATACTGTGCAATGTTCAGGCCCATTTCCCTTTGACTCACATTCCACCGGGGGTGGCGTGACCCCAATGAGACGCCTGCTTTCTCCAGGTGGCAGTGAGCGATGCTCTTTCACAGCGCTGGAGCAGAGGAGCGAGGAGACCCCTGTTTGCCCGGTGGGTTGGGCTGAAGAAACAGACGTCCATGCAGGCTCTCACATCTCATCCACCCACACTCACTTGCACCCTCCGCACCCTTGAGGTCTCCAGCCCACTCTCAAGGAAATTTTTGACACAGGCAATTACGGTGCGTTAGGAAGTGACAGGTCTATTCCAGGTTTCAAACAGGCCCACAGAGGAGACGCGGGCTGACAATTGAGTCGGTGCAGAGGACTAACTGAGCTGAATGTCTGTTTTTTCCCCTGTGGGGATATTTTAGATGAGCTCCCTGCTTCTCCCTGGATGTTTACACATCATTAGGGTTTCCCCGTCTCATCTCGACTCTGGCCTTTAAAGAGCTGGGCAGTGGTGGAGTCGGAGCAGAGGAAAAGATCGTTTCTGTTGAAGCGTGAGAGAAAGAGGATGCAGCAGAACAAGCAGTGAAGAAACACTTCATGTCAGGAGGATCTGCTTGTTTGCTTTTGAAAAAGTTAAACTTGATTAAGCATATATGCATGTTTTAGAAGAGTATTTTTTGTGTGGTCTAATCCTTCTTTAACCTGTAAAATGTGTTTTTGCTAGTTTGTTATTTCAACATGCTTTCTACGTCGGCTTGATGTCTCAACTAAAAACCATCATCTGAAACCAGGTTCATATAAGTGCAGAAAAAACATAGGAACCAGGAAAGGTGATAACTGAGTAGAAACGACTGTGTTTAATTAGCAGATGCAGGGCAGGTGTGAGTGATACAGAACTGGGGAGCAGAGGCAAAGAAATGACAAAAGGAGGAAAATATACTTAACACAAGAAAATCTAAGAAAAACAGTTCATAAGATGATGTCTAAAAATAACAAGGAAATTATGACTTAAGTATGCAACAAAAAACTCAAACTACAAAGACAAAACCAAAGAATCAGACAGGAGATACCTCCAACTAGTCTCCAATAATCACACCCCAGTTAGATGTTACCTTTACTATCAAGATTTTATAACACTGAGCTCACAAAGGGTGACATATACAAACTCTGTACCAGCATAAAATGTTTGCTTTGTTGCAGTAAGGACAGTAATGTTTTCAATGTTTTTAGTTTTTCATAAAACGTCCTTTTAAATCACCTTTTAAATAACAATTTAACACTGAGCTACATACAAATACACAAATAAAACTACAGTTAATTTCTGTACGACACAATGTCCAGTTCAAAGTTCAGCCTGATTTCAGATTTTAAAGCATTCAGTTCAACACATTTGTATTAATGAAGCTCAAAAATCCACTCCAGGCCTCACAGCTGATTTTCCACACAGTCAAATAAAAAAAAAAAATTCTCCAATATCTTTGAATGCTGTTGGTAATTATTACACTGGTTACAACATATACAGGAATACTCACTGTGTCGTGGATCTGCCAGTTGGCCCACAATCCACAATAGAGGATGTCAGCTGGAAGACAACAGAAGTAAATCCAAGGAAACGACTCCAATCCTGGGTTTTTGTTTCCGAGAGAAGAGATAATCACCCTGGCACAAAGCCAGCAGGATACTATAGACTTAACTCAGGATTGGGCCTTAATGCAAGCACTGAGCACACAGCGCAAAGATAAGCAGGACCAAGAGGTTTCAGCTTCCCTGCAGAGAATCTCTTAAAGCTACACCGAATCTCCGTCACACTACTTCCTGGTTGACCGTTTGAATCTTGAGCCTGATTTGACACGTAGTGATTGGTTGAAATAATGGCTTTGACTGCGACGACTTCCAGCATCTTTTGCGCTCAGTCTGTCATCTCCCTTTTCCAGTAATGAGGCAAACCTTTACACCATTTTCCACTGGATTTGAGACAGTTTTTCCATATGTAGACTTTAGATAATTGAGGATTTCTTTAAACCAAACAACAGTTTATCTGTTGTACCATGATAAACTCATTTTAACAGGTTATATTAGTTATGTTGACATGACCATTAAAGTTTAAAGTGATGTTTTTTTAGGTTCAGTCAGTTAAACTGTCTCATTTAGCTAAGCTAAGATATATGGACAGATCAAAACATTGACCTTTAGCAGCTCAATTAGTCATCAAATCTAATTCAACTAAGCAAACACATTTTTTTCACTAGCAATTAAGGTGTGTGGGGGGGGGGGCATTAAACACAAATTTTAAGTTCAAGCATCATGTTAGATTTTACAGCTTTTTTAATAGAGTATTACCACTATAACTCGGTGGGGGTTTTTTACAAGATAAATGAAAATAATTATAGACAAGAAACAATTATTATTAATGAACATCAACTGAGCTTTATAGAAAGAACTTTATAAATCTGACTTGTAAAAGAAAAAAGTAGCAGCAGGAAAGTCTGGTGTGTGGCAGACACGTTAGACAACACTGGTAATGAAGCATTGGCAGAAAGTGATAATTATTTTAATTAATGATAATGGTTTTAATGATTCAACATTTTGGCTAATTGATTATGATTGATTGCACATTACTAAACAAGGAAAGTGAATCAGGGAGGTAATCAGGGAGATGACAGCACAGGTCAACACTACAGCGTGACGGGACATACACTACACATGCTAATCAGACCCGGAGAGACGGAGAGCCGGGAGCGGCAGATGGAGGTGGGGAGGAAGAGCGGAGCAGAAAGAGAAAATTTTTTAAGTTGAAGCTAAAAATGCCCCACAAAAAGAGAGCAGTTGGACCACCGACAAACAGGAAAACTTTAATCTTTCACTGCTTCTCTGTTAGTTGAATTGACAACCGAGTTATTGAAGCAAATAATTATTCAAAGCAGGGCCTTGTGCACGATTCTAGGTGCAAACAACTCCTCTGTGTTAGATACATCAGTAACACTAGTGTCTCTTCACTGCTTGAAGTGTAAAAATGTTCAGGGAGGAGGTGTTTTATCTCCTGCAGCCTCATCATACCATCGAGGATCACCCTGTGACCCAGACAGTGATTAACATTTCAGTTCCTCTTCTCCATCTCCTCTTCCTGCAGACACTCATCAGAAGGATTTCACTGCTTCTCAGACTCCCCACTCCACCTCCATCATCAGCTGCTATTGTCTAAGCCACAGGAGCCCATAACACTCAAATCTGTCCGCTTTAATTTCACTTTGGAAAGATGGTGAAGTGTCCTGCCCTCCGACCTCCCTCACCCCCTCCCACTTTCCTGTCTGTCAGCAAACTGGGTTTGAGTTTAATTAATGAAATGTATGATAATGTGATTTCTTTAATAGAATGACAAAGTCTAATGGTGTTGTGTGATTATGATTAATAAGGTACTTTGGTGGGAGAGAACATCAGCCAACAGCTAAATGAGGACCTTAGCTCCCCAGTTCCTCTGCTGGACATGTTTCAGCTCTGCCTTGGACCTCAGTGCGACATGTCTCTGAGCTCAGACTGTACTGAACATCAGGCACTTTACTTTGTGTTCCTTACATACAGTTTGACAACTTCACCTCAGTCCCTCTGCAAACAGTGCTTCACCCCAATGAGATGGCAAAAAAGACAAATATCCAAGTGGCTCATGAGCTTTTTAACATAAAATGGACCAAATATATTTATTTTTAGAAATAGTTTCATATAAATATCAAATAACACCAGCAGTTGTTAGCTATAGCAAAGTGCATTTATTCACACTAAAGAAAATTCAGATGTTTTGAAGCATTCTGAGGAAAGGTTATGAAGAAGTCTTACTAAAATCAAAACCAAAGTTGATTTTTACTGTCTTAAAAACTACCCCAATCAAAAACTGCAAAGGTAAAGTTTAAATTTCTGAGTTGTTTTAGGTCCAAAACAATCCCTTTTGGTCATGGCTGACTAGCCATTAGCTCATCAATCCGGTCAGAATTAAACTCAGACAGAGTCCATTCAAGGAGATACAGTATCTACAACAGGTAAGATGTTAACTAGTCAAAACTTTCCACAGAAACACACGTCAAAAGACATGGCACTAACTTGGATGCATAAACTCTTTTGGGGGGGTTATACCGAAGTTTGACTCTAAAGCAAAGACAAAATCTGGTATAATGTACAAAAACAACTCAAACACAAACAGGACAGACAAAACAATCAAGAGGCAGGACAAAAATGGAATTAGTCTTAAAAAGTTCAGGAAACCGGGTAGATTTACTCCTACTGTGTGTGAGTACACAGATATAAAGCTCAGGAAACAGGGAGGAGGATAAAATAATTACGACTGTAAACAGAGTAGCAACACAACATCAACCTAAAACAAGAGACACACATTAAACCTCATCCTTACTGTATATGCAGTCACTATTTTCATTTTTAGACTGATGAGACACAAATCACATTATTATAGTCAAGATTAATGTGGCTGAGAAAATAAACAGGACAATATGTTAAGCGAGAAAAAAAAAACATTTTCTTTTTTTTATTTCAGTAGCCTGCTTTGATTTTTTGTCAAGTATTTTTCTTAACTTTTTGAAATATTATGCCTTATTTTACCATATCGCAGAAAGACTTTAGCCTAGGCTGTATGACTCTGAAGTGACATCCATCTTTTGCAGTTAATCAAGTTAAACGCTCGTCTTCAGACACGATGCATCATCCACCTGGCTGAAGGTTGCGTCAAGGACAGAAGTGAAGCTGGTGTCTGCAGAAGCAGTAAGGGAAGGGATTCTCCACGAGCGTTTCTCACACCGATATTTGGTAAATGTGATAATTAATACTGTAATTTCACTAAACCCACTCTGTAAGGGTCTGTAATTAAAACTGATGTACCTACTTAGCAGACCAAGCATCACAGGTGGGCTCAAATTAATCTGCAAATAGAGCTAAATTGCCTGCGTTTAGCGTTTTCGTCAACGTCACTCACTTCGGGGGGAAAAGTCTGTAATTAATTCTGATATAACAAAGCCATAAATTTGAGGTTAAATGCAGCCTTGACAACAGACGCAAAGACAGCAAGAGACCTCATCTAAACATCCCAGATGGGATCCGACAGTGCGCTTTCTCCCGAGAACTTGGCCGAGACTTCCTCTGACAACTGTTCGCGACAATACGAGAGCAGATATTTTGAGACTCATTTGCTTCTTTTTTTTTTTCCTGTTTCAGGGGGTTTCGAGTAAATCTAAATAGGCTGAAACGAAAAGCACTTTCCAGACTACAGAATGGAAAATGAAGTGATTAGTTCTGGATGGGAGCCAAATGAGTGAATGCATTTTTTATTTTGATGTGCAGTGAAATGAAGCTGCAGCTATTTACAAGAATGCATGGTCTTTTTGGGCTCCTCCCTAACATTTTGTGATGCTTAAAACTCAATAATAGGTAGTTTTTCCATGTCTATATCGTTATCATAATATTTCTCTATCCAATTAGCATCTAGATAAAGTAAAATAAACATTTATTTATGAAGGCACAATGTTATTCGATGTTCTCGATGGAGCTTTGCTTTGGTTTTTGCACAGAGCACTCTCCGGCTCACTTGTATTGTTGAGCAAAAGCACCAAATTAAACCGAACGACAGTCAAGTCAAAGAAATAATCACACGTTTATGAATATTTAATATGGTCATGGCAAATAAGGCAAGTAATTATTATTTTCCGTGATTTAGCAAATTGTTATTTCATGTTAATGAGAGATCTTCAGCTTTTTCCTTATGAATAATTTATGAAGGAGCTAAAAAGTTTTGCGGGGAAGGAATCTGGAAGTTGATCAGACACGTGCGCTGAGACAAATGTGCAGCTTTGCTTCACTTCTTATTGTTTTGTTCAGTTTGTTTCTTGACACTTATGAGGTTGGAAATGGTAGAGGGTTTTATGCACGGCGCAGCCGGCTCCGAGTTGTTTTGGAAAAGGAGGTGATACTGGCATCACGCACAAACGCCTGTTCATGACCATTTTGTTCAAAAGTATCCAACTTGTCTTTAAAATAAATAAATAAATGAATGAAATAAAAACTGGGTAATTGGTGAGTTAGTGGAGAAATGTGCAACTGGCTGTCAAATGTTTAGAAAACGCCAGGATTTTGACAGAAAAGCATGAGTAGTTGAAGCTCAATGGAGGGGAGGGTTCTCCTCCTAAAAGGGGTTAATATGAAGGCGGGGAGCAGGGGGGCGAGTGGGTGGGAGGAGCAGGAAGGGCAGCGAGTCAGAAAACAAGAGCAAAACAAATCTGTGATCTGGAACTCTGAGAGCAGCCACTCAGGAGGGATTAATGAGAAGTAAGGAGGCTGTGAAATGATGTGGCCTTTGAGTGGGGAGAATGGCCCCAGCCGAGCATGGCCCCTGAAATGAGGTGAGACAAACTTCACCTGATCCACAATTAATGGCATCATCCGGATGGGTGACACAGAGTCACAAAGAGGGGATTGGGAGAGGGTGGGGGTTCAGTTTGCAGAAATTATCACCCTTTTGAAAGATGCAGCCACTGGAAACTGTGACTTAGTGGGGAGAAGAGAGGATTTTACGCACTGGAAGTGTGGAAGAAATTAACTCTGAGTTCAGATCTTTTTAGGTTCTGTGGAAAGACTATGAAGAATCAATATCTTACATGTTTTAGATAGCTTTGTGAACTACCTCAGTTTGATGAAATAGAGTTTAATTCTGACCAAACTGATGAGCTGAAGGTAGCATCTCACCGGGCTGCAGTGTTGCAGTGTTAAAATTATCGTATTTTAAGGAAAGTTACTGTATGCCACCAGTTTGCATCGATGCTTTAGTGGCTCAAATTGGCTCCTTCAATAGCACAATATTATAGATGGTGCATATTATAGCCTATAATGCATTTTTACCTTTAAATAATTTAACAGAACAGTTAAAAAAAGCACCTCCTGCAGAACTCTTCCTCTACTTGTGTGGAGAGCAGGATGAGCCACAAAAATTATCGAACAAACACGATAATTAATATCTGGCAATGCTGCAGGGCTGTGACTGTCGATGACTAGTTAGTAAATAACATTCGCAAAAGAGTCTCCAAAGTGTCTCGACGTGTCTGGAAACATTTGTGGGGGCGTTCTCGGCTTTCTTGCGTGACTCACAGAAGCTCACAATCTCGTCACTTGAGTTTGTAACATGTTCAAAATATTTGTGCCACAATTTTTCTCTCAGAATAATTGCAGGCATCTCATATTGGTTCCAGACGTTTGCACAGCTCTCCTCTGACAGAAAACATCCAAAGTAAATGTCCAGATCTAAACACCACAATGATAAATATTAATTAATAAATGTTCCAAATCTGCATGCTACAATTTTAAAAGTTTCCCAGTGGTTCACACAAACACTGTTTAATAAACCAACATAGTTGTCATTTATAAATTACTCTGTTCTTTCAGCAGAAATATTACATTTCTGCTGAAAGTGCTCCAAGCTGCATTTGAAGCGCTACAGCTATCTGCTGGAAATAACCACAGAATTATCTGTAAATAATCCTGTTAATTAAAAGCAATGACGGTTTATAAAACACAGTTTGCATGAATGTCTACGAAAGCTTTAAGACTGAAGTTGTTTTAAGGCAACAATAAAACCATTTTGGTCTTGGCCCTGTTCAGACTAACTGAAATAAACTCTATTTCTCCCTTTAAAGAGCTATCTGCAGCAGGTGAGATAATATTGCTTCATAACCTTTCCACAGAACCTCGCTTCAGATATTCTGAACTATTGTTTTAACAAAGCCTGGCGGTAGGAATAGAGAGAGAGTTTGAAGAAAGGAGAAATATAAAGAAAGATTGAGGAACAGAGGAGGGAAATGGGGTAGAGTTGATTGCACACAGGGTGAAGAGCAATAACAGGAGCCTGAATGATTAAGTGGTGTTAGGAACTGCGAACACTTGTTTGCAAGGACAATCTTTGTGTGCTTTTGTTGTCTGCCGGCCGCCTTTATCTTTGTGTAATTCTCCGTCTGATGAAATGTGTTTAAAGAGATGAATTGGGATCGGAGGAGCCGTCCTGACATGATTATGAGGGATTCATCTGCAGCCATCTGCCACCGTTATGAAGGGGGCTGAGGAAGGGAAAGGGGGGGTTTGCAGAGAAATAGAAAGGGAGGGAGGGAAGTGCAGACCTTCTGTTCGGGAGCCTTGCCACAGACTCACCATTACACAGGCCTCTGGCTTTCAGTTTATCACGGAGCCTCACTTTATTCCTGTATGTGAAGGTGAGTTTTGGATCCAGCGCAGGTCATTAAACTCGTTCATTTACACGAGTCAAAAGTACATTAAAGCATAAGCTTTTATATGCCAGAGAAGCGCTCGCAGTCAGGAACCATGAAATCAAACGTTATCCTTTTTGTCATATTTCCCAGGCTGTATTAGCTATATTCCTTGGTGGAAATAGCACCTACAGACCAAATCATATTCACACACCAGTTGGAGGAGAGGCCACAGCAGATGGGTCCGTTGCTCATCACAATGTCCACTTGTTCTAAAGGGGGAAGCGGGGGCCTCAGACAGCATGTCTTAAGTTGTGTAATACGCTTTTAGTGTCACAAATAAAAGTCACACATTTGCTTTTTTTTCTCAGGTTTCTTCTTTTCTTCACCTTTTTTTTTTTTTTGTGACTGAGAGATTTGCTCGCGCTGCAAAACATGTTTCCAATGAAAACGAGGTAAAAGAAATTAAAAATCAACATGGATAAAACACAAAATTCAAAGTATTGTCTAACGCCTCAGCCTCTGATTTGCTGTAGTTATCATTTGTGTTATTTGCCTCAATAACTCACAATTGTTGTGTTTTATTATTAATATTATTATCATCATTATTAGTCCTTTTTGCTACACTTGAGAAAGAAATCAAGCAGCTCTTCTGTATTTTCACAAAGCACCTATTTCACTCTCAACCACTCCATGACTGAGCCATCACTTCATATTACAGGTCAACGTTATGGTGCTTAATTATGTGCCGGCTGCTTGGGGCCTCTAATAACCTGTCATTGAGGGGAATTTGAATGTCACACCATTTTGTTGGGCCCTAATGGCAGCAGGCAGATCCACTGATGAGCCGTTTTGGGACAATTACAGTGGATATTCAAATCACAGGTCTGGGTGTGTGGTGATGAAAAGCCCGGCGCGTGCACGGCCTGACAGAGGTATGGCCAACTGAGCGCACGCACACACTTGTTGTATCTTGACCCCTGCAAGCCGCCCCTCTTGACACATAGAGAAGCTACTTCTCCCTCTCCGCTGCTGCTCAAACAGTTTCACTGTAGCCCGAAAGCTTTTTTATTATCCGTCTAATCCAGATATCAGCGATTTCATCAAGCTGGGAAGATATGCATATCATGAATTATTTTGACACTGGGACCTTTTAATTTTCGCCGGCAATATTTCATCCCACCAATCAGTGCCTGGAGTGGTTGCCGCCGGTCGGATGCTGGGGTGAGACTGGATCCAAATCATCTGGGGGGCCATAATGAGCTACGGCCACAATTATGAGCCGCCTGTGTGTGTGTGTGTGTGTGCATCTCATCAAGGCCGCCGTGCAAACTCCTGTAAGACGGGTGGCAAAAACCAGAAGGCGCAATGCAAGAAATAGTCGCTGGATTTTATAGGCAACAGATTTGACATATAAAATCTGACATGGGGTGATTTTTTTAAGATGCATTCAATCTGGCAACCTTTGGAGAAAACAACTTGCGTTTTACTGCTGCAACACTTACAGTCCACTTTTTAGCAGCACATTTAGTTTTGCCGCTACACATGTCTTCTTGTTTATCAGATTAAAACTGATTAAATGGACTGGAAAATAGTTTACATAATCTTATTTCATGCCTTTTTACAGGCTTCTTCTACAACCCTATTTAGGATTTAACATTTATTTCTCAACTTTTGACAAAACAGGCCAAATTATAAGGAAATTACCCCATTTTTGTTTATGTAACGCTATAAAGTCTGTTTGCTAAATGGTACTGAATTTAAATAGTCATTTACCAAATACATGCAAATCATGAAATCACTTCAACACCTTAACAATAACTACATTTGTAAAACAATGTTGTGCCTATTTATGTCCATATATATCTACAGTATTATATTACTGATAAGACCTCTTAAGGCTGAACTTTAGTAAAATATTGATTTGTAATTTTACTTAAGCAATTATGTATCTTTACAAAGAAACGATAAGTTGTCTTAGTTATAGTCACTGAAGTCTTTACTCATAATTTACATTAGGATGTGAGAGGGTTGCCAGGTTGGATTTATTCTTTTGGAAGGTGAACAAACCAGGAGGGATCCAGTTCTGGTTAATTAACATAATTGCATCCCTAATTTACACTGTGTTCTCATTATTAACGTAGACCTGATTATTCGAGCTCTTGTGTGGTCAGGATTACTTTAAGATAGAGTCATCAAAGGTGTGTTATTGTAAGGATGTGACATGGTTTCAAGTTCCTCTAACTTGCCCTCATTCCTGTTGCCTCACACTCTTAAAAAGGCTTTCTGTGAACCCACAGAGACACATTACGTCCTCACAGTGCACTGAGCCTGCAGGTTTTATGTGCTGTGTGTAAGTTAATACTCCTCACCCAGCTCCCTGTAGAGCGGGTATTATGTGAGCAAATTGGATGCTCAAACAGTCAGTCCGTGACCTTCCCACATCCTGGATGTTGACCCCCGTATAAAGAGAGACATTACATCTCGTTACACAACAACACGGCTCCGGCGCTTCGCCGAAGATAAAGAAAAATGTCTCAATTAAATCTTCTCAGGGCCCCCTCCCTGTCGAAGAGTTATCGCTGCCCCGGCAGCGCTGATCGCTACACTCACACATCCTCAAAAGTTATTTGACATAAATTGCAGGAGTCACATCATTTCCTGCCACACTCTGAGCGGGATTTATGGTTGATCCCATTGACTGGGAGCTGAACCTCCAATAAAATTCCTCAAGTGCCCGGGGGGCCTCATGAGACTCACCTATCTACTCCCCATCAGGCCCTGTTCTCTGAGCCCAGATTAAACATGCAAATACGCACAGGTGGGGGGTGATACTGAGCACACATCCGTGCACATGCACTGTGTGCCATTGGGCTGATATGGGAGAAGTACGCCTGATTGGGTTTTATCAGATGAGGGAGGTGTGAAAGGGGGGGATTGCATCATTGCTTATCAAAGAACCAAAGGAGAGTGAAATTATATCAAGCTTTTATTTGAAAATGAGAGGTGAGTGGTGCTTGTGCTCTCTGGAGGATGGAGGCAAAAAAAAACCCTCTCAGGGTTGCAGGCTAATATCATAAACCCTTAAAGAAAATTATTTGAAAGTGAAAATCGCTAAAGTCCTGAAGAGAAAGATGTGCATTAAAAACAACCTTATGGCTGCATTAGTCCTGTTCTGTCTGACGGAGGCGAATACGTTAATAACTGCAGTCTGATGATCGTTTTAATGATTTTCCTGTAAGTTTAGACACATACCGCGGCCCGCTCATGACAAACAAGTGTTTCTATTAAACGTGGTGAGACTATATTGTGGAGCACAATTTCTCTTTAGTCGTTTCCATCAGGCTTTCTGTCTCTCTCTAGTGGTGACGGTTAGAAACTAACTTAAAGGGCTGGTTTACATCTTTTTGGAGCGGCGTTCTGTGGAACGACCTCAACGTAGAGAAACATGGCTGAATCCTGACTGGATTGGCGAGCTAACGGCCGGGCTGTGTTCAGAAAGATGTCTACAACAGGTAAGATATTAGACCTTCATAACCCTTCTACAGACCCCACTTTAAAAGATCTGAGCTATTGCTTCAAGGTTTCCAGAGCATGTTTGATCCTTTTACACTGAAAAATCGAGCAACCAGACACATTTTTGATCATGGTAAAAACACAAGTGTGTGGCAGAAAAAGTCTGTTCGCTGTGTAAAGTGGTTCATTTAAATTTATCCGCATGAAAACCAAATCCCAAGTTTTCTTTAGGCATGATATAAAGTTCAAACTGTCGTGACAAACTCCAAAAATTCAAACTAAATGGACTTGAGTGAGAATATTTTATAAACAAAAGAATAATGAAACCAATCTGATCACTCTTTCCACCAATGTGACAAAAATCTTCACTTTCTTGATAAATTTTCCAGTTTAACCAAGAGTTTGAGACGATGACGACCTCAGGAAAATCCAGGAATGTTTGTCAGCGCCACACTTTTTTTTTTTTTCTTAGTCACAATCCATCCAAATGATGCAAAAGATAAGTGAAGGCCTTCTCAGATAAAATATGTGAGGCTCAGCAGCAGCATCAGTGGCTCCAGGGCTTCCAGATGGGGTTGGCTGCTTCCTTCGCCGTCCTACCAGCACCGCGGCTGGGGGGGGGGAGTGGCGGGCAGGCCACAGGATCGCCCTGAGGCGCCTCATGTATGAACCGCTAAAGAAAGCCGAATTTAGCCTCATGTTTGGTTCCCCCTCTTACTAAAAGCAACATGAAGATCAAAGTATAAAAAGGAGTTTGCGTTACAGAAAAATAAAAAAATCTGAATCACTAAAAATGAGCAATGTTAATTTAGATTTTTTTCTTTAAGTTTATCATTATTTGCATCAACAGTATGGAAATCTACAGTTTTAGGGTCTGCACATATTATATTACATCTGCTGACAGCTGAAGTCTGTACACAAGAAGTTACATTTTTGAGGACTTTGTCAGTGATTCTCTCAACATTACAGCTGTGATAAGTGACGATCAAAGCGTAATTACATTTCTGTAATTAACAATCTTCAAGTATTTCTTTACAATATGAGCTGAAATGGCAAATACTGAAAAGAAACAACATGCAACACAGACCAACTGTGAAATGGACAAATAAAGAGGATATGGTAATACTGCTGTCAGTTTCAGCTAATACTGTTTTTTGCCAAAAAACAATATTTTTACATGGTGTTGTTGACCTATGATGAATGCATTAAATGCAAATATTATTGCTTTTTAAAAAACAGACACCTTCAGTTTAAACTACACTATGCAATTCCTCAGTATGAGCTCAAATGTGACATCTCAAAGAATAAAAGATAAATTAATCCTGGAGCGTAAAGCTCCAAGAAAAACTCCCTCAAAGCTGTAGCTGCAACAACCTCTTGTCATAATTTGAATTTAATATGAAAATAGAAACAAAAATCCTTCATATCAGGTTGAGAGTTTAGGGTCTGAGGCACCATTTACAAAAAACACATCCCTAACTCTTCTACTACCTACATATAATGTGTGTGTGTGTGTGTGTGTGTGCACCAACAGGATCTGTGCTTTAAAGTCACGACTGGCTGACCTGAAGCTGGAAATGAACAAAAGTGATCCGAATACTGCAAAAATTTCAGCGCAAATTCAGGTAACACTGGGAGATATCTGACAAGCTGGCAGCTAACAGCTCTTCCTTCAGCGTGCACGCTTGTAGTTTTACTAAAATTACAGAATGTTGATGTGAGATAGAGGCTAAAAACAGAGGTAGCCAAAACTCTGTGCAGTTAACACAAAGAGCCAGTCGTGAAGCCAACATTTGATTTTTTTTTTTTCCTGCATTATCATAATCACAAAAGCCCTGATTTTTGACGGAAGAAACTAAAGACATGAGCTGCGTTTTTAGATCACAACTCATTCTGATGAATGTGAGCCAGCGGCTGAGTGAGCCGCGATCTCTTATTTCTAATAAACTGACCTCCTTCAGTGAGCTAACAATCTGCAAGGAAAGCACAAAGATTATGCATGCTCGGAGCTAAGAAATCATTTGAACGAATGATGAATAAATATTTAGAATAATGTCCAAAAAAGGCACAAAAAAATAATCACGGATGCAGGCATCAGGCATGATTGGCAAAAAACAACTGAAGGATTGTAAAGGAGACATAGTTAGGAATTAAAAGATGAAGTAGTAAAAGGACATTGATTGAGAATAGATGCAAGAAAACCAAAATCATGCACAAAAAATTACAAAACTCCCAAGTTTCAACGTACACAAAACCAGCCTCGGAACAGCTAAACGTACCTGCCAAATCTCAACTCAGTCGACGTAGCAACGCTCATTTTCAGAAAGCTATTTGGTTCTGTTTGACATATAGTCCTTTGGCTATATTTTTAAATACATATGCAGTTAGTCTATAGTTGTGCACATATAGCCAGTAGTGAGAGTTGTAGCTTAATATTTACACGTTTAAGTTATTGCATGTTCCACTGGGCAGTCCCGCACTAGTTGCACACACGTGGCCGTGCTCTGTGTGCTTCAGAGAGGGGATTCTAAACTAGTGATGCAGGCTTTAGTCCTGGACTACGCTGAGATATACTAAGGCTGCAGCTGGATGGTTAGCTCGAGGGAGCAGAGAGGGAGAAACGCAGGAAGCTGTCACCAGTAGAAAGAGCGTGACAGGAAGTTGGCGGCCGTGCTGAGCCAGCCCATGCCATCTGTGATGGACCCCACGCGTGTGACAGCTTTGTCCTGCTCGTTGGACGGACTCTCGTCCTCGGGCAGGTAGTCTGGGATGTCTGTGTTCTCCTCTACCAGGACTGCTGCGTCCTCCTGGAATGGTACCATCAGCTGGATAAAAAGAGGAGGAAAAAAAAAAAAAAAAACCACAGCGGAGAATAAACAGCTTTATTAAACAAAAACATAAACATATGCAATTTGTCAAAATACTATTTGTTTTGTAGGAAAAAAAAAAAAATCAGTAAAGCCAAATATTCTTAACTAAACTTGCAGCACATGATTGAGCCTGCTCTGACCCCTACTGGTCACTTGATGTACTGCAACTAATAGCACAATTATAAAATCTGTAACTAGCTCTGGTTTTACCTCTGCTTCAACTAGTCAATAGTGTGAGGCAGAGATGAGACAAGCTAACTGTGTCAGTGAGAATAAGTCTCACCTGCAGGCAGTGGGGCTACACTCCCTGCATATAAATACACACAACATGTGGTACACTGACCTACAATCTGACCTTATCTGAGGGAAAATTAGTTTTATGTACAGAACTTTGAGGTAACCGCTGTGACTTCAGTCATCCTTACCTCTCCGCCATCCTCTGTTTTCACCACCTGCTGAGCCATCATTACTTTTGTTGAGTTAATAGCTGTTCCCAATGCCTGTAAGAAGAGATGTTTTTATTTTAATTAACCAAACTTTGTTATCTACTTATCCAGATATATGTCAAAAAGCAGCTCTGTTTTCTTGTCTATATACTGAAAATAAACAAGAGTTTTTTTCCACATCAAGGCAGATACCTCAGCTTTAAGGTCGGAACGAATCCTGACAACACATCGCTTCACAGCCATCTGGAAGGTGAAACTGATCACTCCTCGAATCTTTAACAAGGCCTCCTCACACAGGCTCCTCCGAGTCTGACGACAAGAAGGAAGCAGGTGAAGGACACGAGCGGGCACGTAAACGAGTTCACGAGTGAATGCATCTTCAAGGCAAACCGTATTCTTTACAATCTTTTTAAAAAGGTGTACGTGAAATATAAAACATTCAAATGCAACCCACACAACAGTCTTCAGAAAAAAACCAGTTTCTGTTTCTGTATTTTCCAGCTGCTGCGGTGTTGTGTGTCTCTGCAGCCCACCGGGGGCTGTCTGTCTGCTGTAATATAATCTGGCTAGGTGCAGGCTTCCTGCAGAGCAACATTCAGGTTCAATCTCTGCATCCTGCTGTTCAATGGCTGGCATTTACAACCTGAACCCTCTGCCTTCCTCTCAGATGCCAGACAGACACCCTAAGATGCTTTGGCAGCACTGTGATTATGACAGCAGCAAACACAGTGATCTAAGGGGAGATTTTTGCACACCAACAGACACCCTGTGTCTGTCTGAGCAAGACAGATTTGCACCAATATGTTGTGCAACGTCCTGAATGCACCCGATGAACACTTACAGAATTGTCCAGCCCGTCGATGTGGAGCACGACAGTTTTGGCCCTCTTGTTGTTGGATCCCAGGAAGAAGTGGGCTTTACGACGGCAGGAGGCAGCGGCCGCCTCGGCCTGCTCCGCTTCTTCTTTACCGGCTGACTGCAAAATCTCGTAGATCTCAGAGGCCAGCAGCTTGGTCTCCCCAGGCGATGTACTCCTTTAGGTTGAGAGAAAACAACAGAGGATGAGACATAAAAACTAATAAATCTTACCGAACAAAAAAACAATGTGGTTAATGTCCTCATTATAAGACCTCAGTGCCATTTGTTTACATTGTTTACATCTGTAATGATGCTGCAGCTGAATGAATTTAAATAAGAACAAAATTATGTGAATTTATAAATGCTAATGTGGCTTTACATGTAAAAGAACTGTATATCTGTTTTTTTAAGTCCCTTGTGCAACTATCTACTGTAAGCAAAGATTAAAGTTAAAGTGAATTCATCTTCTTGTGTGTTTCAGTCGGATTACAGTCCTTTCTGCAAAATAAGCCACAAAATTTCAGAGGGTAGCAGCTTCTCCAGAGGAAACCACAGGAGGTCAGTAGCAACAGCAATACAAGAAGTGATATTTTATGAGAAATACTATGAAAGTCCTGCCGGTTATATAGCTTTTTCTGCCACAAAGTCATCAGTTCTTCTGTGATAACCACACAGACACTGGCTGTCTGATACAGATGTCCAAAACACTTCAGCCTTGTAGCAAACCAAATATTAGATTTAGGTGATTTGTCTGACTGTTCTGCTGTTCTACAGGCATCTACAGAATTAACATCATGGTAGGGAATCCTCAAAACAATACGACAGAAGTGACCATAATCACATTAAAACATAAATCAAGTTATGTGCAGTGCTTGTAAGATTAATTAAATACGTTAATATATGCTAACATCAGTTAAAATGAGAAATATTTATGTCTACAGCACGCACAAACATCATTTCAAGTTACTGCCACCCTTTATGTGTTCAGCTTTAATCCCACTCAGCCCGACGAACAAATGAAAAAGGACATCATCCTGTCATAAAACGTTGCAGTCAGACAAACATGGAAAACAAAAGACAAATAAAAAACAAAAGCCAGGTTAAGGTTTTATGAAAACAAAATGCAGTATAAGCACACGTTTCAGCAGAGCCTTACTTCTGCATGACATTCTGCAAACTCAGCATCATGCCCAGCTCGCCCTTCAGCTTCTCCCTGTTGGCTCGACATTCTGCCAGGTAGCGAACGGCCTGCGAGGAAAAGGGCAACAGTTATCTGTCGCGCACTGAAGGCTCACAAAAGATTTGTAGTTTTAAAGCAGAAAGTCCCTTTAAGAGTGCTCGCTCGTGTGCACCAGCAGACATATTACGTAAGCACCACAGAATACACAAAAAGCCACTTGGATGTGCGGTCATTGTACACCTTTAAGACTTTTTCAGACTCAGATTTCCTGATTTTTTGGTCAATTTTGACACCAAAGATGCAAATATTTACTGTAAACGTCCAGCAGAATGTACGCTAAAGATGGATATTGGGAAATAATGCTTCTGAAACAAAGAAAAAAATAGTAATAACTTAATTTAGTAATGACTTCATGGTCTTAAATACATGGTTTAAGTGTTTTTAATACAACATGAGGTTTGTTTTGTGAAACACTGTTTTAATTCAGGATAAAATAAGTAAATAAGTGCATATTAGGGGGCTAGGATAACTTGTAGTTTACAGTATGCAACATATGACAGATGAAACATAAACAAAAACTATGACTATAGTACTGTGCAAATGTTTTGAGTCATCCCTCATTTCTTTATATTTTTCTTCCAACAAGCAAGATGAGGGCAAAAGTTTTATTTAACAAGCTTTCTTGGCATAATCAGGCAGAAAGTATGCAGTTTCCTGTATGCACCAGGCAACCTTGGTGCAATATATCGGAAATAAATAAACACAGCTCACCAATAGTGCAGAGTAGACGACCTGCGGGTTAGGGTGGTCGAAGAAAAGGATGAGACCCGGCAGACAGCCCTGGTCCTCGACTATGGCTCTTCGGTTCAAGGGGTCTGCAGCGAGGTCTCGCAGCTGGTTCACCACAGTCAGTGCATCCAGCTCCGCACTCATGGTGCCTCTAGAGTTGACGACACGCGCATCAAACCACCTTATTCTGTCTGCTGAAGAGACAAAGACGGGATCAAACCAGGGAGCCTGCTAACAATTACTACGATAACTTCAGTCAAATTTAAGCAATTTTAAAGCATTTTAAGGTAAATTTTGGAGTTTTTATTGTTTTTATTTTGATTGAAAGCTTTTTCTACAACCCTCATTACACACAACTCACTTGGACAAATCTTTGACTCTAGTTCCCTTTATTTGTTGAAATAAATCAGTTTAATCCCTGTATCATTATTAGATTAGATTGGATGGCTTTAAAGGGACCACAACATTTATACATCGGAGAACTTTAATCCTTGAATCCATATATATATAACCAGCAGCTATTTTGCTTTAAATGATGTATTTTTTAGACATTATAAACAGATGTGTAAAAAAGTAAAACTCCAGGAAGCTGTACTAACCTTGGATAATTTTAAAAAGCCCAGATATGCAATATGCAAAAGTATAAAAACATGCTGTTTACCCTTTTATCATCAAAAATCACATGAACACTGATTGTGAAATAATTCAGTCCCTTCATAAACTGACTAAAATTAGTATATATATTACTTTTTAAGAGACTGGTGCATAGGAATTATAGGAAACTGAATGCTATTACAGATAATTAAGAGTTAACAACGACTACTATTTATTTATCAGTTTAGTTTCTTTCAATTCATTGCCTTAAAACATCTTAAATTGTTAAGAGTTTCATCACCAATCAGTGAACATGTGGCACTTCACCATCTGATTGGTTAAACATTGATTACGTTGACACACAATAAACCGCAGCTGTCAAATGGTGGCATAGAGAGCATGTTTTAAATATATATAGTTTACATCAGTACTCTTACAGCTTTACTAATCAAATAAAACTTAAATGCTCATTTGAGCCAAAACGACCCTCAACCTAACCTCAAATCACGCCCTGAAGTACACAGCCGATTCCGTAGCTAGCTAGCTAAGCTAAAAAAAAAAAAGTGCTAGCTTTACTTTAAGGCATACCTTAGAGTCAGTTTTCATGGAAACTCCGAGATAAATCCAGATCACTTCAGTCACAGCGGGTATAAAACAAGCTGTTATGTTCGGACACGACTTTAAACCGGCGTAATGAAACAATTTCCCCAACACTAGGCCCGTGTCCCTATTATTCCCTGCGCTCCGTTAGCTAGCAGCTGTGCACACTGTTTTGGGTTTTGTGGCACACACCAATGGGTGCAGCTGCTTTTTCGTCAAGGACATTCCCGTAGTTTGCCGGATTCTCGGGCATTCCGTGTGACAGTTCCCACCGGCGTACGCGGGGAAGGTAAACAAGCACCCACGTCTTCCCGAGCTATGATTGGGCATGGCAGTTTGATTGATTGTCACATTAACAAATAAGCAGAGAGTTTTGGTCAGCAGGTGAACGTTAGTTGGTGGGTTGTTATGTCAATCAAAACTAACGTCCAATAGGTTTGTTTTATGTTAACAACGCCCCGCTTGTAATTCCTATAATCCAATTGGCTCAAAAATATTCCAAAGTTCTCCCCACTCTTATGTGTTGTCGGCGTTGAGAAGGTGGCTAAACTCTGGAAAGGTTGACAGCCAAGGTTCGTTCAGTAAGTTTCAGTCTCAGGCTGCAGCCGAAATTTGCCTTTGAATATAAGGTTAACAACGCTGTTGGATGTGGCAGGTAATTGTAAAGCGTGTCGGAGGTAAATCTAAACAGAGCTGAATGTTAGCCGCTATCAGTTAGCATCGGTTAGCCCGCTAACCTGCTAAAGTTTATAAAGTCGAGTTCAGTTTTAGTTGAACGAAACTTGTTTTAAATATGATTCCAGCTGCTGTTAATCAGTTTATTTTTGATCAATTCCGAGCGGCTAACTCTACCTAACAAACGCTGTAATAAGTTAATATAATTAATCTCATGGTGAAGGATAAACATGGATAAAGTTTCAGAAGAATAAGATGCGCACTTCATTTTGGTGCAAACCTGCGGTTTTAAAGCAGCAAAACAAACACAAAGTTTTGTTAAATTATTAACACCAGCAGCTACAAAACTAAACTAAATACTTGTTGAAGTTGTGCCTCGCTTCAAGATGGATTAAGAAGTCATATTTACATTTTAGTACAACTAATATTTACCATAATAATAATATTAAATCCCTTTTTATGCCTGAATATTTGCCAACACAACCCAAGACTGAGAGATTAGAAGAACATAGCTCCTTGAGTGTATTGTTTTGTATTGATTCAGTCTAATTTATTTCCTCTTTTTATTTTTTTTCAGGGTTTTATTTGGTGATCATGCTGAAATGGGTGGATCTTCTGATCAGTCTTTGTGAAACTCATCGACAGAAATGAGTAAAGCGCACGTACCGATTCAGATGGACCTGGTAGGTTGCGATCTGCAGTTTGACTGAAATTTGTTTTGGTTTTTGTTTTAACGTACCTACAAATTCTTCGTTTTGCAGGCTTTTGGTTCAGCAAAACCCTACGGTTCCTCAAGAAGTATTGTCAGGAGAATAGCTGCCAACCTTCCCATTAAACCGTGTCCCAGGGTTCATTTTCAGGTGAACGAAGGTTTCACATCAGTTTATTTAGTTAAAACAGAACTTTGCAGCTTTGGAAGAACGTCTGCTTTCCGTGTTGTGGTTATTCTATTTGTCCCTGCCTCCTCCGATGTGTTCCTGTTCCTGTTTGTGTCTCCAAATGTCAAAGTAGATGGCACACCGTCTTCAGCATTTGTTGACCTCTACTTGTTTGTTTTCATTTCCGAACTATAAACAGAGTGAATGAAGTCATACCAGCATTTATGTCCTTCCACAGAGTGCCGGCTGTTCACTGGATTTTAGTTTCAACTTTTAAAAGATTTCACTCACTGGTATTTGATTAAACCAAAAAAAAAAGCTTTTTCCTAACTTTTCTGCCTTCAACACTGTGCTCTTTCTCCTCTTTTTTTTCTTCTGTCTCCAGCTGCCCTCCCTTCCTTTGAGGAATGCAGTTTTTCTGCTTTAGGTCAGTTTGGTCAGCAACCTTGAACAACCTTAAGCTGATTAAAGACCCTCTAAGCTTCCCGAACCTTTAGTTATTGATCCATAGATCCTCCTTACGCTGTCTCTATCTTAGCTGTCCTGTTTTGTTTTTTTTATCAATGACTCTTTGTTATAACCCTTTTCCCCCAAAATATTAACACTTTATTGCATTTGGACATTATTTAAACCCTGTATTCAATTAAAAAGACAACGTATTATATAAATAAATATATATGCTTGTTGAAAAGTTTGATACTGAACAGGTGGTTCATAATATTAGGGTTTTGTTGCAACAGTAGATCAAATGTAGTTTTGTCAGCCAAATGTTTTTCTGTCCGTGTTTAACATTAGATCTTACCTGCTCAGTAAATCGGACTGTCCTTTCTGAAGCTCTCTGTTTTTATATGTTCTCAATCAGTGACTGCTCTGAACTGCAGGCTGGAAACTTTGACTCCTAAGTCAAGGTGTTTTAAGTCGTGCAGAACTTGATTTGGTTGTTCCTTCCTGGAACAAAAACAACAGGTATTCTCTGAAAATTGTTATCTGGCAGCATTTTGTCCAGCCCCATCCAATGTGAAGTAATGCTCTCAGAGCCAATACAAATGCTGAGTTTTGATAAATTTCCCTGCTAAGTCAGAAGAAAACCTGGTCGTTTTAGCCTGTAGCTTTTGTAACCGTTCATTGGCGTTGCCATCATCAAATTACAATTCGCCCGCGTTTTTTTCTTTTGGTTTTATTTTTAATTTTAACATCCAGTATGTTGACTTTTTGTCAGTAAAACTACAGGTTTAAATAATGTCCAACTATTGCGGTGTAGTTTTATTTGCATTTGATAGTGACCTGGCGTTTTTAAAAACATGCTTGAAGTTGATAAGATGTGATGCATGCTTGTGTCCCCCTCCCCAAAAAACAAATCTTAAACAGTTTTTTTTTGTTGTTTTTTTACATCTCTGGCAGCTTTTCCCGTACAACGAGGATGCTGGTGTCCTCATCGGCACCAGGAAGAAAACCAGCCTGGTAGCCTCACTTGCTGATATCGCCTGGATTGACAGGGATGAAGAGGATGATGATGATTACCTTGGCAGACCCCAGTGAGAGCAGCACAATGATCCAGAAGAAAACCTTTTCTAGACCAGAAGGTTTAAGAATTGATGTGCTCATGTGAAAAGTGTTCAGAAATATGTGATCTAGTTGTATTTATGGCCTCGTTGGAACAGGTCGGGGATCCCGCCGGGGTTCGTTTTTCGAGCCCAAAGGCCTCATCCTCGGAGAAAACCCCTCACGCGTCAGAGGTCACTACCCAGCCTGCACCAGGGCGCTTCGGACCCGCAGGGGGCATCGGCCACGAACGATGAGGCGATCCAGAAGATCAGCGCTTTGGAGACTGAACTCGCCAAACTCAGAGCTCAGATAGCTCAGATCGTCTTGGCTCAGGAAAAGACTGCACAGTCAGGTTTCTGGATTTATTCCCCACAGCAGAAATTAACTGGGAATTCTGTTCAGTTTCGCTGTAATTCTGTAACTTCTCCACAAGGTGGCAGCAGAATCTTACATGTTACACAGCTTTCAACTCGTCTTTTCTTTTCTTTGTTTCCTTCAGCTGCTACTACAGGGGCACCACCCCCTCCACCTTCTGGTACTCTTCCTCCTTGTCCTCCTCCCCCACCCCCTCCACCTCTACCACCACCAGGACTACAGCGGACATTTTCAGCCATCGATTTGATAAAAGAGCGCAGAGGAAGGAAGACAAATGGTCCGATAGCGCTAGACTCAAAGGCGACAGAAATCCCCAGCATGCTTGAAATCTTAAAGGACATCAACAAAGTTAAGCTGCGGTCTGTAAAAAGGTGCGTCTGAACTTCAGTGCTCGATCAGTCACAGTAAAATTGATGTTTTGTTGTCAATTGTGACCCCATTTACCGTTTATTGAATTGACAGTGCAGCTCAGTCTGACGCCTTCAGTTCACAGGATTCTGAGTGAACTGAAAGCATCAACTCTTGTAATATTATTACTATTATTAATGCTTTCATCGCCTTGTTCCATTTTCCTAGTCGGTCAGTGGAAGACGAGGCCCAGGCGAAGTCGCAGGGGCCAGCAGACGCTGCAGCGCTCATCGCTGAAGCCCTGAAGCGCAAGTTCGCTCATCGCTATCGACGAGGCAGCGGACAGGAAGACAAGGAAGACTTCCAACTTCCTGTCCCCGAGGTCAAACCTCAAACTGAAGCCCCTCTGGTGAGCAACGTGCTTTTAAGCTTGTCGTCTGATTTATATCTGGAGAGCTGTGTGTTGACGTGGATAAAGGCTTGAAATTCTGTTTTGAATTAATTCAACTTTTTTTGCGTTTTCTGTCCAGCTCTGTTTTTAAAATCTTACGTTTTTGTATTTTACCCCCACAGTTTGGGCAGCACATGTTGAAACAGACTGGAAAGAGGAAGTTTCTGTGATCAGGTGAAGCTGAGCTGCTGATCCAAGCGTTCTCTGGACTCTTTAAAGCGCCTTGTTCATCTTTTCAGCTTCTGCCCTGATTTATTCTGGCTAGCCCAAATATCAGTCATCCGATTCTTCCTGACCGTATTTTGCACTTTTATGTCAGCCTTAGGCTTTACAAACATCATTTTCTGTTGTGAACGTCCAACACCAACAGATTAATAACTTTATTTTTAGTTATTCTTTAGACATTAAGTTAATTTTATTGCACATAGAATGGGTGATCAATTGTGCGCCCTTATTTCTGAGGGGTGGGTAAAAGCCAGAAAGCTCATAAAGTGTGGAAGAAAGGAGCAATTTCTGACTTGTTGAATTTCGCACAGTATTGTTTAAATAGATACACAAATTAAGGACTAATTTATGTTTGGGAGCTGGCTATTTATAAAACTGTAACTTCTGTTTTTAGCAGTGAATTATGTTTTAGATCTTTCCGTCGATTCTTAAGAGTCACATCTGTTCAAGGTTTGTTACAGCTGCTCCTTCTGGATGTGTTGCAGATTTTAAGTATTTTTCTGATGTTTTATTTGCCTTTAAGAGCCAAAGACATTCCACTCTTCGCCCTGCTACATTTTGCTTTTTGCAAGACTTCCCTGTTTTTATTTCTCTATTTAAATTAAGAAAACCTTAAACTCTAAGTTCATGGGTCTCAGTGAAGAATGAAGGTGAAGTGAAGTTTTATCAGTTCCTACCTCTGTGTTCAGGAGTCTCCTTTTGTCCTAAAAAACAAGTCCTAATTAAGATTTCATAAGTAATTTGCACATTCTGATGCCAACATTTGTGACAAAGTAGAGCTTTGCTGTTTTAATCAACACTAATACCTTTTTTTTTTTAATAAGGGAAGAACTGGATGTGTCAGTTTTTAATTTACGGTTCAAGATTTTGAACAGGAAATGTCTGAAGTTTCTAAGCTTGTAATAAAAGTTGAATTCTCCTGACTTCTTTGTTTTTATTAACTCGTTTAAAGCTCTCGTGGTCCAATGAGAACGTCTTGAAATTTGCCAAATTTGGGACCATAATGAACATTTTTAATCTGATTTGACATTTTATAGATAGGTGGTGAGTAATAAAGAGTCTGAATCCCATAAAAATCAGCAAAATATTTTATAAATCAATCAATCAATAATTGAACTGTAAGAAAACAATCATTGGGTTAATGTTTGCTCTCAACCTAATTTAAGATGGCTGACCTTTAGTAAAACATAAAAATGGCTGAAACTCAGCCAGTTTTAGAGATACAGAGCTAAAATTTGATGTGGTAGTAGCTGAGAGTCACGTTTAATCCATATTTCAAGCTAACAGATTATGAGATGTAGCATAAAGGTTGGACCAAAATGGCTGAAAGGCTGCGGGTGATACGCGTTTTTTTATTAAACATTTCTGGAGAGATTAAATGACCCTAACAAGTATCCGACTCCATGCTTGTGAAATTCAACAACAGGTTTTATTATTCAAATTGTAACTGCAACAGGCATGTATCAAAAAGGTCAATACAGCAAAGCCTTTACAAAATCTGGCTCGACACCGAAGTCTTCCCAAAAAATGGCTGTCGCAACAAATTGTAAACAGTTTCAACAGTCTTACAGCACTTACAGCAAAAATACGTATCAGCTAAAGTAAGAAAAGCACCTGTTATCGTTCAAAATGTTCCAACACAAACACAATGTGTGCCACTGTACAGAATCCGAAACAAACCCAACACAAAGAAATGGAATGTTCAAAATTCACTCGACTGTTCCGTTTCCGTACAAAAAAAAAAAAAAAGACAGCTGGAGTTGTTCCTCACCAAAATAAACAAACCAAAAAGGCAAAAGGGATTGGACAGTGCATTCAAAGACGAGCACACCATGCACTTGATGGGAACAGGAGTCAGTTTGGTCACTTAGCATAGTTTGTGCATAGTTGTAAGGCATCAGTCGAGCAGTCCGTTAGGTTTCATGTGGCTGTGAGAGACATTCTGCTTAGAGGGAGCCTCTTTCTGCTTATCCGAGCAACTTCGCACCGTCTGCAGTCACCTCCTCTCCCTCTTAAAACAAACAAACAAAGAAAAAAACCCAAATAAAAAAGGAAAATTCTTGCAAAACCCTGAGCGAGTCGAGTTGCATGGAGTGAAGTTCCATTCCAGGTGAGACTGACCACTCTCCAGTCCGCCAGGGAAGCTCCCTGAATTCGACCAGGACTGGATGATCCAGAGAAATATACATACATACAAAAAAGAAATTTGTACAATAATACCTTTTACAGGATGTAAGAGACAAAGCTGCATGTCCGACACCATCGCCGTCGTTTTGGAGTGCAGGGACACACGGTAGCACAGGCGGAGTCGTTTATGGCATCTGGTCTGTTTGAATAAAGTTCTGCTCATGGCTTCAACAGTGGGATGACGGTTCAGATGAGTTCCTTTTATTTTCTTCTTCTTTCACATCTGTGCTCCGAAGGCAAAGCCGTGGAGCCGACGCGTTTCACTTCAGTTTCAAGGGGAGAAAATAAAATAAAAGTACAACAAACACGGTGATGCGTAAACAGTCTTCGTAGAGGCAGCAGAAGGACTGGGCTTGTCACATTTTTTTTTTTTTTTTTTTCTGTTTTTACATAAGGAAGAATCTTCAATACAAATCCAACACGTCATCATCCTCAGGAGGGTCCCACATCGAAATACTCCGGTTGTCTCAGTTCAGTTCATTCTTCAAATCTTTGTTTTCAAATGGCACTTCAAAATACCAAGTCTTTTTTTTCAGTTTATACTGCTTTCCCCTTAAGGTTCACCAAAAAAAAAAAAAAAAAAAAAAAAAAAAAAAGTGGCAATTCAGTCAGTAATGCCAGAATTACAGTTAACAAATAAATAAAGCAAATAAAAGAAATACAGCAGTAGCCAAATGAGGTATCTATGTATTGCTCTATGCCAAAAAAGAGGAATTAAAAATTAAATAAATTAAATAAAATCAGTGGTTTATCAAGATGGGAGGCCAAAGCAACGAGACAAAAACAAGGTGTTAGGATCAGGTGGGTCAGTGGCAAGGTGGACCGTCAGCGTGTGGCCAGGGGTCAGGGGTCAGGAGGCCAAAGGGCATACAAGGAGTGTCAGGATTCTCTGCTTCCCTGAGGTATTTCTTTGGAGCTGCTTCCTGTCGCTGCTGCTGCTGCGGCGCTGTCCGTGGCGGCGGCGGCGCTGGGCTCCGCCTCCTCTGAGGCGGGGGTTTGCTCCTGCTGCAGGCCGCCCCAGCTGGCTTTGTTCAGCCCCATGTGGCCCAGCATAGTTTGGGACAGACGTGTGTCGGAGAAACGAGCCCACTCTGCAAACAGCGGCTCTGCCACGTAGGTCATAAAGCCTGGGGGGTGGGAACAGCCGCAGATTAGCCTTCGTATTAATTACAGGCTATAAATAACAGCAAATATCGATCATAGCCGCCATACTTGCCTATCTGAATGTTGCCAACGGTGTTTGTCTCTCTGTCACAAAGTGGGCTGACTTCAAGTTTGTGCTTTTTCTCGATGTCTCCTGCATCAATTAGGGCAAAACGTACCGGATTAATTGTACTTGTGAACCACACTGCTATCACAGAACGACAGAAAAGCAGACAGGTACCCTGTTGGAAGAACTCCTCTGTCACTTTCTCACTCCACTGTTTGCTCAGCTCCCAGGGTCTGCAGGGGTTGCAGATGTCTGCACACTTCAGGGCCATCTGCGGCGACAGAAACAAAACAAGAACCCGCCGGTGTTAGCCGACCGGCTCGAGCCGAGTGAAGTTAACGGCCAAAATAAAGCAAAACGACCTGCAGGACGAAGTGACGGTGACTGGCGCTGCTCAAGCACAGGTTGTCCTGGTCTAGGTGCGTGCGAAATCTGGACAGGTAGTCGTTCTGTCTGCTGATGTCCGTGGCCAGGATTAAGGAGCCCAAATCCCTCTCCATGTTGAGACTGGAGAGTCAGGAAGAACATATTGATTGATTGATTTTTAAGCAAAAAACTGACTCGTCTATCAGAGGTTTCTCCAGAATCCGACTGACCTGTCCTCTGTGGGTAAATGAGAGAACAGCCCGGTCTCTCTGAGGAGACCCACTGCAGACTTCCAGTGGTGGTTTTCCAGAACTGAGGTATTCTGTGAGTTAAAATAGGGACACTTTATTAAAACACATTATGCTTTTTTTCCTGTTGTAGGCGAGGCAGGCTGCAGCGAGGCTGTTATGCTGTCTCACTCTGTAGAGTGTTGCTAGATAGTGGTCAGTCTTGATGAGGAAAGGCTGGTTGACCCCGGGGTGGTCCAGGTCATGTGTGGCTGCTGCTAGGAGTCCCAGGAGGATGTCATAAGATGTTAGAGACTTTGCAAGCTGCATTCAGAAGGGAAAAAATGACAATAAGATTATGAAAACTTGTTAATATTCAAGAAGACTTTCTAAAAAAAGCACCTCAAAGAAAGAAAATACTTAAACTGTAAAGTTGTGTCTCACCATGGGCTCCTGCAGGAAGCAGAACATGGCTTGTGTGACATCTGCAGCATGAACAGAGTTATGATATGGGTTGTCGTTGTGGTAGTCCTCCTGAACCAAGACCAGAAACCTCCAGAGTTTGACCATATCCAGCTGGAAGAGCTCCACCAAGCCATACTGGTTCAGCAGGTGGAAGGTCAGGGTGATCAGGCTGTTCCCTGAGCACAATTAGCACAATTAGTCTCTGTTGTCGTTCTTACTCAGCATTTTTCAGAAATACTTTTGAACAGAAAGTTTGCAAAGTATCTCGGGGCTGGAAAACATCTGGAGACTATTGTCAGTAGGAAATGTGTCATTATATGTACGATATGGATTCACTGAAAGTCTGAAAGAAGCTGTAACTTATGGTAACTGTCTGTTTACACCAAAGCTAAACATTAAATCTTGATTTTATTTGCTGTATTGGATGGAATATATGAGTTTCAGTCAAGCTGCAAACGAGGATCTGGACAAACGCTACATGTTTGTCCAACAGATGGCACCAACACTTCAGATCTGAAGGTGAAGCTGGATTCTGCAGTCAGTGCATAACTTCTACTGTTGTGACATGAAACACTACTTGAGGTCATATTTTGCTTACCATTTGTCAACTTATCAAAGAGGAAAATGTCAAAATTCCAGTTGCCCACTTTCTCCAGCATGCACTACGAGACAGAGAGGGGAAAAAGGGATAAACGTGTAGGTGTTAAGTTTAAAAATACATTTCTATAGATGGGATCGAGGTGTTATTGTATGCAGGATGTGCGTCATACTCTAGCCTGTCCACTGTAGTCTTCATCGAGGATGGGGAGGGGGATCTGCTGGGTGATTCCCCGCAGCAGGCGGGACGAGTGCAGGTATCTCTGGAAGCTGAGCAGTCTGTGAACCCTCCTTTCAGTACCAGAGCTGGCCGACGGGGAGCCGCAGCCCAGCCGAGCTGCGCGCACAAATACGGTTCAAAACATGCAACACGTACAATATGTTCCCTATGTTCCCTCGCTCTTTTTTTTTTTTTGTTCCCAGAGGCTCATTAGGCTTGGAGAATCGTTTGGCCCGGAGAACCTCTGTGGGGATCTGACACCGACACAGTCGTATCCAAACAGTCGCTGCTGACACAGCCGCCTACTCATAAGCCTTTCGTCTGGGATCACGCAGTAGACATGCTTTGTCAGTGGTCTCTCTTTCACACACACACTCAGCTGCGAGGCCACTTTGTATAAACTGTAGCTGAACTCTGGAAATTAAATGTAGCCATTTCAGTTTTTATAAGCTTTCACTCGGTGTAAAGAGTGATATTAAAGTCACACACTTGTTTGCAAAAGTCAGAGAAAAAAATCCTTGATCAAATGTTAAAGTCCCACACCTCAGTTTCAGGAAAAACAAACTGTGTTGTTGTTAAAGCAGTCAAGAGGGTGATCCAAACTCACCGTGAAGAGTTCGGAAGTCGATGCAAAGGTAAGGGTGGGAGCTTCTTCGTTCGGGTTCAAATCCAACCTGACTTCTTACTCTCACATCTCCTAGAAGAAATTAACACTTATTTCCTCAAGATTTACATAATGCAAAAAGAAAAGTGTCTCAAATGAGCAGCACTTCATTTTTTTTTTAAATCATCATTAGGCTACACTTCTAATTTGTTTTTTGCTTTAAGTTCCACGAGGATGGGCTTTACCACAGGACAAAGAACGGAGCAGGGAAAAAAAAAAAAAGAGATAAAACCGAATTAGGTGGGAATTATTATCAACACAGCTGACAAACTGTCTCAGATATTTAGAAGAAAACTTTTATTGGACAAAAAAAAAAATTCAGGTTTTCTGTCAATATCCAAAGACTGAACAAAAACTTTGAACCCTAATAGCCAATTTTGATGTTTTTATGAGCGCTATGCTAATTTTTTTTTAAACTTCACCACAATATTTGTAATGTTGCTCTGATTTTTTATCACTGTAGCACCTCTTGAAGTGTATTTGCTCCGTTTTAACGTCTCTTTAAGGCACATCTCCAGAAAATGCTTTGTTTGACGTAAACTAAGCTTTAGTGAAAAAGCAATTCATGGTAAAGTTGACCAATAAAGGAGGACAAACAGTCCAAATGGAATATTTTATGCAGTTGAAGAGAACTAACTTTAATAAGGACTTCATGAGTTTGCAGATATTTCCTCACAGAAAAGGCTAATTCATGCTGACAATCACTATGGTCAACTTTAGGAGATAAGAATTTATGTATTTATATTTTTTGTTTTTGTAGGTATGCACCAATCAGGTGGCTAATAACAAAAAATCGGTTGATTTTCAGTTTGACGAATGATCCGGCACCTTATTTATTGTATTTTTTACAGCTAAGCAGCTGATTTGCAAGACCTCAGTAAGGACGTTTTTACTGAGTGAAGACTCAAAGTTAGCTATGTGAAATATTTGTAAGGTGTTGGAAAATAAAGTCAGATGAAGCACTTGAGGTGTAAAAAACTACTAAAAAGAAACTAGTTTTTTTTCGTATGAAGGTCTGTCTGCTGCTCACTTTTCTGCTCAGGCTGTTAGTTTCCTTTATAAGGTCAGCTGCCTCTTCAAATTCAGCTGGTGCACGTTTATGTTTTGAGGACAAGTTAAGGATGTTAAAAGAGTCATAATCTGGTCTACAGAGATATGCTGTAACTATCTTTCAGATTGATTTTATTTGTACAAATACCTCAGCGGAGGAGGATCATTACTGATAATGTTAGAAGATGTAAAAGTTCTTCAATTCAATTAGAAAATGTATAGTTCTTAGAGAAAAAATCAAAATAGACAGGTCAGATCAGAGCTCTGATCAGAGCAGCTCCAATTTTTATTCAAAGAAATGCAAATAAAATCTGTTTTGTTTAAGTTTTCTTTCTTGTCAAAACTGCAGCTGACAGGAATTTACTTCTTTGGAGTCTTGACAGAAAACCCTTCAAATGTGTCACTTTAAATAAAAAGAGATCTTATCCAAACAACATCCTTTTGAAGTGGGACATTAAAATGCCAAAACCCATCATTTTGGTACTTCCAGCAAATCATAACAAGCAGAAGCTGTGATTTCAAAAAGTCTGATTTGACCCAGGCTTTGTGTGTGCTATTCATGCGCAGGAACAGTCACACACAAACACACACTCCCATGTCCCAGAAGAGGAAACAGACAGAGAAGTGAACAGCTGAGCATGCAATGCCATGTCAGGACAGTCTGCTCTACTATTAGTACTCAGAGGCACTGAGAGTAATCTAGAGTCCATCTATGACTGTTTTTAGTAGTCAGGCAGAGGAGCGGGCTCCAGGTTTGGACCCCGCGGACGGCGGACGGCTCGCTTGTAGTCTGCAGTCAGGAGCAGTGAAAGTATAGCAAGGTGACAGGATGGTGCCGTGACACTTATGCAGCAAAATGCTAGTGTGTAGATCCAGGCAAGACTGCATATGGAGGTAAACTGATCAATGTGCTAAACAGTGAAATGTTATGTTTTCAGCATTGCACTTCAAATCGTCTATATGCATCAAGGAAAGAGAGGAAAAGTCACACGCATGTGTTCCCACAACCAGCACGTTACTTACTTGCAAACAGCTGTTTGAATACTACACAAGCTCCTATCAAGATACCAAAAACTAAGAATTACAATTCATGTCATGAGGAAGAAAAGGTACTTGTAAAGGTTCTGGACATGAAAAACATGGGGAGAAACGAAACAGTGCATGCATTCCTGAGCAGTGGCCGTGTGCCCGCACGTATGTTTATCTGTCACATCTGCAGAGACGGGTGCCAGGAGCTCAGTGCGTGTGTGTGTGTGTTTCAGAGTGTCACAGGGTCCATGTTCCCCCCCACCCACCCCCTACGGTGCATTAGTGCCGGTTCTTTGGGGGAGATGTAGGTCATGTCATTATAACTGATGTGGCGAAAGCTCTGAGTGCTGCTATTTGAAAGCACATCAGCATTAAGTTGGCAGACTAAAGCCCGGCTCAGGCAAACACCGGCCTGCATTAGTGCGCCTCTCCTCCTCACACTCAATTTATTCTGAAAATCTACACACACAGATGCTTTATGCCGGTGACGTACGAGGCTGCCATCATATTTAGCCAAAGGGAAATGATTAAAAAGCTAAAAGGTCCTGCAGTCTGCTCAATAAAACTCTTGTTTCTGTGACTAAGAAAGGAATTATCGAAAACTTACAAAAGTTTTGAAAAATTTAACAAAACAACTCCTAAAAGACTAGACGATAAAGTCACAAAAAAACAAAATCTTCATGCACACTCCAACAGATCTCTGAGGTCTAATCGCATCTGTTCTTAATTCCTTTATTGATTAGAAAGCAATGACTGGTCCATTCTCTTCCCAGATGCCTTTGACTCCATCTGACTGGCAGAGCTGCAAGCCCTCCACATCCTCTCATCCATTTTCTAAACTGCTTACGCTGTTTTGGAGAAGACACAAAGACACGTGTGGAAACACAGGCCAACACTTTGCACGCCAGTCTTCGTTCTGTTTAGGACCGAAATGAAAACCCGTACGTCTAACAAAGTGTAAAATAAAACGTAAAAGACTAAACACAACAGATACAAACCTGAAATTAGAAAAAAGGCCAAGAATTAATTAGTTATTTACTTCAGCCTTCCCTCAGTCCAAGCCCCATTTCATTGCTTTTTAAACCATTACATATTAATGGATTTGTGTCATGTGGAAAGATTATGAACAATTAATATCTTACCTGTTGCAGGTAGCCATTTGAACGACCTCAGTTTGGAAAATGTGGTTTAATTCTGACCAGACTGACAAGCTAATGGCTAGTTCAAGGCCAAATCAAAGGGCTACCTACAAGTAAGATAGGTTTTTTTTGTTTCCAACCTTTCCACAGAGCCCTACTTTTTCAAAGATCTGAACTAACCCTTTAAGAAATGGGCACCATCAAGGGTAAAATAAACTTCCTGCTCTCTGAGAAGTGTGTGTTTGTGTGTTGAACTGAGCGTATGCAGTAAGAACAGGGAAACACTTACCTAGCATACGAATGTAGAGAGCCGTCTGGTCGGAGCTGTCGTAGGAGATGGCCCCCCGTCTCTGAAACCAAACATCAGCAGCAGCTGTTTAACGTGGACACAGACGTAACGTTGCGATTACATCACAATGTTCTGCTACAGATTATTCATCCTGAACTGATGCGTCGCCCCTCCGTGAATCATGTTCGAAAACAGGCTTTATTGGTACAATTTCATGTTTACGCGGCACTTGGTAAGTTCTTGGTGGCGTAACGCTGCTTCTGTTTGTTCTAATCTGCGTTCGTGCATTGCTGTTACACACTGATAAAACATGTTCCTGCTTCATATTACGACCTGATACGGCTCTGCTAATCAGTCATGTGAGAAACACGTGCGCTACGAGGAAACAAACGCACATACAACTGCACCCATAAACACACACACAGAGTGTTTTACGTTGAAGAAATTATAATGGCTGAACCCAATCTGACCCCACCCAGAAGTTTTCTCTTTTATGTTTACTTCCCTTTAAAGCTGTACCAAAAAGCACTGCTGGAACCACGGGATGATTTAAGTGGAGATTAAATGAACCCAAACACTTCCCTTTTCTGACATCAGTACACCCAGAGTCATTTGAATGCACTGAAAGCGTATTTAAATTGAAGTCCAAGGAAATGACAACGAACGGATTCAACAGATATTGTCATTGCAATGTTTAACAACATGCAATGTGCAGCCCCAGACAATATCAATTACAATAAACCCACATTTTCTCTTCTGTCAGCACAGTCATCTAAACCCGGTGTGGGAATCAAGGCAAGTCTGTTGGACTGACCAATAATATTATAACCATGCATGCTAAAACGTATCTCCTATGTTTTATTTTAGCCCCAGCAGTACTGATATTGCACTCACTGATACTGCGAAGACGATAAATGTTCAATATAGTGTATTGTGCAGCTCTAGTGGGTAGAATATTTACAGCTTTAGTGTAAAATTGGAAAATGAGGACTTGTGCTACGGTGCAACTCAACGGGCAAAACTGGCATTAAACAGTGCCAAACAAAAAGGTCAAGTTGCATCACCATTTCCTGAAAGTACATAAAACAAAACCCCAATTGTTCATTTCATGAGCGTACATTCACCAAGATCCTTCAGCATTTAAAGTTTTAATACATACAGGATGTGAGTGTGCTTTTCAGACTAGAGAAAAACTCCCATATGTAGTTTCTTTGTCGGTTCAAAACTTTACTAAATAAGTTTCAACAAGCTTCCTGATAAAACAGAACAAACTTCTCAGTAAAATGATGGTCATCTTGGTTTATTGGACTTGGACTTTAAGCACAGAGATTTTTCCAGAAGCCCTGAAATTTTTTCACAAGATTAGGCTCAAAATATCGTAGCTCTTCACAATTTTGCATTGATTTTTTTTTTTTTTTAAGTACTTAAACTTGCCAATGATTCTGATAAAGTTTAAGCACAAAGTGGTGACACAAAGACTTCAGCCTGAACAGAAAAAAATAATATCTGAAGGAATGTATGAGGAAATCTGCACTTATGTTTGTTTCAAAACAGCATTGTGGAAATTTTGCAGCTTCCACTAGCTGGCAGTCGTAGTGTGTGAGAGGTGGATGTATGAAAAGCCAAGAGTCATAAAATGCATCCTTTGAAACACCTTCTGGCGTCCCATAAACAGCATTAAATACCCCACCAGGTGTTTAATGAGCACCACTCGTGCATTAATAGCACACTAGCACCCGTCTAGCTGAGGAGCTAGACGTGAGTGTTTAACTTTTTTTTTTTTTTCCACAACAAAAGACAGATACCGTACAGTTTTTGAAGTTAATCAAACCTTCCAAACTGAATGAATAAGATAATAGGACGTTTTTGCTTTTAATTTCTATAGTGAAGCCTGCTATCATAGCACCTACACACTGGAAATGATGTTTTGTTTTTCTGTCTGTTTCTAGGAGAGTTGTTGATTTAAAATAAGCTGTTCTTGAATTAAACTCATACCGAACTGTGATTTATATGTATTATTACACCAAAGGACAGTGGGTATATTGGTAGAAAGATGTTAGAGATGAATCTGCCAGGAATAAGACAAAGAGGAATGCCAAAAAGGAGGACATGGAGGACAGAGTAGAGAGGACAGAGTGAGATGGAGGATGACTGGAAACCCCTGAACAGCCGAAAGAAAAAGAAGAATGATTATGTAAAAGGAACTTTAAAACTAAAAGCATGCAGTCAAGATATACAGGAAGAATGAAGCAAAACGCAGAATTACATCCTGTGCCAAGTCGCATTCCCGAACAGCAGGCAGCTGCAGCAGGAGTGTCACTCGCACAGTGGTATCTGCAGCGGCTTTGCCTGTGGTAAAGGCATATTTGCTCTGCCGGCAGCCAGCTGCTCAGGGCTACACTGAGGTGTTGGCTCACCCCACTTTGCACTCTACATACGCTGGCCCCCCTCCAGGCCAACTCTTCACTCTCATTTCTGGGGCTTCCCTCATCTCCCGTTACTCATTCCACACGGCAACAACTGCTGCACTCATCTGGTAGAAGACATCTAAAAAATGCTTTTGTTTAGCTGAAGATCGATCACAAAAGAACTTGACAAACATCTTTGTGAAAAAAGAAAAAGAAAAAAAAAACAAAAACTTCAGCTTCACCGATGCCTTCAGCAATGCCTTGATGAATCCGTCTGTACTCCAGATCATTTAATGACAACCGTCTGGTCAAACCACAAACACAGGCACATGCGAGGACACGTGTAGCCGCTCGTACACTCATTACTTCATATGCTTAGGATTACTGTGAATGTACCTCACACACAGATACACATCTGACAATGTCTGCCCTCGGAGATGATGACAACTGCCAATCCAAAGCTAATATTTTACCAGGCAGCAAACAGCTTGACTCAGGGTGTGCAAAGCCGTATTTTAGTGTCAACAAGACTCTGTGTTTACACACAGCACCGGTGTTTAGTTTTAGCCTTGTATATTGTGTGTACGTATGCTGCATGTGTCTTTGTGTGCATAAGAAGAAACGTAACTCGAGTGGGAACTACTTAAGGTTCGCTCCAGGGTTGTGAATGAAGAGTGAGCGGCCCGAACACAATCTTAGGCCAACATTTGATGGAAACGCACACAAACATGTGTGTCCGGCTACCAGCTGCCACTTTACTGGCATGTGTGCCTTTGTGAAGGTGATCAATTGAACTGAGATCTGGTGACCATGGAGGCCACTGGAGTTCAGCGCATCGAGACTCGGAGCAGGCAATGCTTTGCTAATTTCTTATTGTCCAATTTCGATGAGCCTGTGTGAATTGTGTGCTCAGTTTCCTGTTCTGAGCTGACAGGAGTGGCACCCGATGCGGTTTTTTTTTTCTGCTGCTGTTGCCCATCTGATCAAGGCTGGGCGTGTTGGGCGTTCAGAGACAGCATTCTGCATGCCTTTGTCTGTAACAAGTAGTTATTTGGGCTATTGTTTTCTTTCTGTCGTCTCGAACCAGTCTGCTCATTCTGCTCTGACCCCTGACACCTCAGCCACACAAAACCACAGAACCAAGGTTCAGCCCAACAAGGCGCTGAGCCATTTTGGACCCATTCAGACATGATATTAGCATGCCTCTTGGCTGATTTAATCACCAATGGAAAGCACTAAATACAGCTGTGAACCCTCTCAGGACAGATTGAGGACTCATTCAGATCTGATCACTGACACCACAAGCAGGTCTGGGACATTTAAGTTCACATACTTTTGATAGTCTGAACAAAACCCGGTCCTGGGCTACAATGGAAGTGCACCAGCTGACCTAATGTGACTCCATGCAGTTATCTGCCTGTTTGAATACTTGTCAATAAATTTAAAAAAAAAAAAAGTTTTGTTTGGATAATATTGATTTGTGGATCACCAGGACACTTTTATATGTTTATTTGCAAGCGGAGCAGGTGACAAAAATCCAATCTGTCAGGGCAGATTACTGCCAGGTGTGAACCCTTGCACTTAAAGCTGTCCCCTTGTGACTGGATCAGTCAGGATGTACGTTACTGCCAGGTTGGAACAAGACCTTTGTAAGCACTGCGGTTTTGCCTTTTAGGCTAAAGATCTGACTCATTGTTATTCTCCGTATTTAGTCATCAAAACTTTCAATTTCCTAAAATGTGAGGAAATTTAAAGCAGCAATGGTTAATACTCATGAAAGCTATCTCTATGTTTTACATATTTATCAGACTTTATATAACATGTTACCATCCTTTGAAGTTATTAAGTTAAGTGAAAGAACCTCTAGGGATTTTTTGTTGTTTTTCTGTGAGGCTTCACCATTTTAAACAAAAGAAAAACTTTTTTTTTTTTTACACCTACTTCACAACAAAAAGCCTTCAATGGACTGAATGTACAAATACAACAAATGTTTACTATGAGGTATCTGCAGGAGTTGTTTTCTTTTTCTTTTTTGATCACTGTTATCTCTTTTAGATTGAAGCTGTACTCCTAGTAGTTCAGAGCTTCCCCCGTCGCAAGATTTTTAACTCTTCACCAAAACATTCGGGTGGTTGGTGTCCGTATCGCAGGTTTGGATCAATGACGTTCACAGCTGTGTGTCATAGCTAAGGTATTCAGCTGAATGGAAATCTGCCACATGACACAAAAAACACATACAAGGCATTCGTGTTTTTAAAAGGGACGTGTTCATTTTTATCGTTTATTATCAATTTGATGTTTTTGTAGGTAATAAAAGCCAACGAAACTAAAAGGCAAGGTCTCAACTCAAATATCTGTGGTTCTTTTCTGTAAAAATAAACTCCAGAGAACTCAAAAGGGGGAAAGTTTGAAACAGAAACTCTTTCTTTTACACCAATAGTCAGACGTCTTACCTATACGAGACGTCAACCTTACGTATATTATCTGAAAAGGACATTTTAAAAGACAGATCACCAATTTCTAACCTTTTTTCCTTTTTATATTGTTTGATAAAGTTCTGGATTCTGAATTCTGGACATTGTTTTTCTTTTGTATACTGGCGATCAGAATAAAAAAAAAATGTGGTTAGATGAGCACGTATTCAAAGTATAAATACACACAAACACGTACTTTTTTTGCCTTCAAGATATTCAGCATTTACTAATAAAAGTGAAACAACATCATGGTTTGTGAACTGTTTGATTACAACTTAAACTGGTTATTTTATGAAACTATATTACTGAAAACAGTATCACAAGCTGCAAAAACAGATTCCAAACCTGTTTTGTTTTTAAAAATTTTCACAAAAACCATACAATTATGAGAATCTACACTCTTAGGCCATGTTCAAAACCCATTTTTAAGAATTTACTGATGAAAATTAGAGTGAAAAAATCTAACATGACAAAGCAAACCCTTTTAAGAGTCTTCACTTCTTATTATCAAAATAATTTTACTCTTTAGTGTATTTTATGTGAGCACATTCACAGTCAGTCCTTTACTGATGCAGTTTATGTGATTTCAGAATTGAGAAACACTAAAAAAAAGCAGTATTTTTGTTTTTTTGACCACCCTTGTGTCTTGGTTTAACCGTGAAACTGCAGCTTTCATTGGCAGGTCTAAAACCACGGAGTTCAAACTTTGTTTTTACATGTAAATGCTGAATTAAAAGGAGTGTCTACAGCAACTGGAGGCTAAAGATCATAGTAGAGGCTTGCATAAATACATATAATTTCTCTGTGATTGTGAGTTATAAATCTGCTTGTAAGAATACACGTGCATGTAACAACTGTCTCGGTCCTAAAACTACTTACTGTTGGATATATCTGGCCTCTGGAGTTGCACTTCGCTGGGGTTTGCTCGCAGCACTGTGGACACAGGAATAAATGCTGTTTTGTTTGGACTTTGCTGGGAGCCTAACAGTCTGTCCATTGTGCTCCCTGCAGTTCCATGCGAGCTCGTTTACATACGGCTCTGTTTCTTATCTCCACTCAGTCCCACCGCCTGCAGTCGCTGCACTCAGGTTTCTGAGGTCAGGACCTGATGTCAAAATTCCTGACAGAGTGAGCACCCCCTCTTCGGTGTTTGTCATTTTCTAACTCCTTGAGCTCAACAGATAGGAACAGTGGAACAAAAGGTTCACATATAAACTCAACTGACCTTATTGACATCTGGAAAATTCCAACAGTGAACGTTTTTTTTATTTTTAGAAAGTTCACCTTTTTTTAAAAGAACCCTTGTATGCTTCTGTTGTTGGTAATATTTGTCAGGAAAACGAACCAATAAAAACAAGACACTGCTTGTGTTGTAAAAAATAACTGAAAACATCTATGTGCACTTTTGCAAACGTGAACTCTGCTCATCGTAGCTGCTTTGTGACTGAGCTGATATTTCAGTCTAATGCCCTTTGTACGTTATTCAACAGCCCAGCGCACAATGCCGCATTGTCCAACTTCCTTGTTTGAAACGCAGGTGTAAAAGTGGACTTTATGAGGTTATTACACTTTGAGGATATGGTTTATTTGAAGACTAGCCAACTGAAGTCAGTATATCAGCTGAGGACAGGCAAATGAGTTATCCTCATAATCTGACGTAATAGAAGGAAAGTAAAACACACAAATGTAAATTCCCCGACATAAAACCACCTGGACTTAATGCCATTTCATAAACTGAAAGCTTCCTGCTGAGTTATGACCTCTCGCAGCACTCTGCTGTGCAGAACGGCACATTCCAGTAACTGAGTGCTAGGTCATAAACAGGGGCAGGTTTGGAGAGGCTGAGTGCCTTGGTGTGCTTCAGCTCCGTACGCAAAAGTCCTCCAAAAAGTCTACCTGTTGGAGGATTGTTTTATGAGCGTGCTGTTCACTGCGACACAATTCAGCTGCAGTGAAATTTGAGAGGGGGGGCAGCGACTGATTGGGTGGGGGGCCCCGGGAGGGGGTTAACTGGCCCGGAGCCTCGGAGTCGAGCGTAAGAGTCGTCGCTGGACAAAGCAGCGTGCTTGTCAAGCAGAAATTTATCTGCAACTCGTGGGTCCTTTTATTGGCGGGGAAAGTGCCATAAAATAATTTAGGGCTTTTTTTTTTTTATTATTTACACAGAGTGCTTTAAAAGGGCATTGTGCTTTTAGCAGGGCTCTATGAAACAAGCTGAGCTGGCGGTAAGCAGAGGCGGGGTGCTTCATATTCTTACAGGCTCTACCTTGTAGAGGAATTTCATTCATTTAAACATCATCCCCAAGCTCTAATTGCTTCTCAGGGTCAGCTTAATGCCTCCGGACGTTGGAATTTTGTACAAACAGCAAACAAAACCCCCAGTCATCAACAGGTGTGAGCTCTCTCTGAGGTTTAAAACTAACCCAGTACACCCTTCTGTCCCTGCGAAGGCTCGTACCTCGACAGGCCTGCGGTAAATATGATTTAGCCTGAGCAGTCGACGTTGCGTCTGAAAGCGTGTCGATGTGTGGAGCCACATTCTCACGGCCAATTGCACTCGACGCTGCTGCACGAAAACATTGCATTCATGTGATAAGAGGGGCCCCTTACAAAAAGAGAAAGCCATGAGGGAAAACATGTCTGTCTGTGAAGACAGGATGTAGTCTATTTACCAAACAGTAAACATTCCGATTATTATAACCAGAAACACCCCAGCACCCCAGCTTATTCATGCAAACCCTTTGATTTGGCAGATGGCAGCTAAGCCATAAGCGCTGGCCTGTATTCTCTTATCAATCTGTGCAAAGAAGCATCCAGTGTGCCATTTCCCACCCTTATGCACAGGCTTATCGTCATCTCCAATTTGAAGGAGCTGATCTGGAATCAGCTGCCACCGAGCTCTTGATAATTTGTCCAACTGCGACATCTGAGACTGAACTGACATCTTTTTCGGTTTGAGCTGCGGTCCTGTCGTTATCGTCAGCAGCAACACGACAGCTCAGGCCACGTCAATGCTGTGCATTTGTTTACCTGCTCTGGTATCTCTGCTGAATTTCTTTTCCAGCTTTTTGAAAAGTTGTAAAATACAGAGTCACATCTAAACCACACGACCGGGTGTCACTAAACCTCACCTAAGTAAAACCAACAACACCAGCTGGCACAGAAACCCTCACTACAGCCACGCACGTCATCTGTAAAATGTGTGCAGCGATGCCAAGCTTTGTTCATAGTTTAGATGAGAACCACATGACTTTTCCATACCAGTCTCCTTTTAATTTGCACCAGTTTTAATCTCTTTCAGTCTTGCGTTCACCCGTTGCTTTACAGACAAAAGGAAAACCAAAGTTCGTCACTGTATTCCAGAGAAAAATCCAACTATCCTGGGAGTGAATCAAAAAAACAACACAGATAATCAAATCCATTCGTTTGCGCCCGTCGCTGAAGGCAAAAGGCAACATTTCCCCATGTTTTGTGCGCATTTGTCATGTTAGCAAAATATCTCACGAACCAAGGGAACCAAGGGAAAGATTTTAATACAACTTTTAAAAAGTAAGTAAAGTAAGTAAGTAAAAATGTATTTGTATAGCACATTTCAGCAGCAAGGCATTCAAAGTGCTTCACATCATAAAGTAAATAAAATAAAGTAAATAAGCACACAAGTAAATAAAAAGTAATCACTGGCTGTACATCAGTAACCGATTAACCCATTCAAAATGGCTTTTAGAGTCCACTGACATGAGGAAACACAAAAAAAGTCATAAAACTCAGCCAGTTTTACAAATATTGAGCAAAACATTTGGTGTGGGAGTAGCTGAGCATCATCTTCAACCAGCGTTGGGAAGGTTTTGAAAATTACAAGTAACTCCAAATAAAATGCCTTAGCAGTGTGACTATTTCAATTGTTTGGTCAATGTAACTAAATTAGTTATTTTAATGACTTTTCTAAATTTTGACTAGCAACATTCAACGCTGGCTTCTGTCAATCTCCTTTAAAATCCTTCAAACACGTGAAATAACATCAGTCATTTCTTCATTTTCAACAAAGCACATACCAACTACAATAACGATTATGTGCACTTTAACTTTGAGGTTTCTCTTTAGACAAAGTAGAGCTGCTAACTGCAGACTCGAAGCTCTAAAAGGTAAAACTTCAACTTCTGAAGCACAGAAAATCTGCCAGCCTACCATATGAAACGATGAAAGTCTGCTTACGTCTTTAATTTGGAACGGCTGCACGCATTCTGTGGAACTGCTTTTCTTCCCATGTCCCTGAATTATGCTTCTAAATATGAAATAAATGCACATTTCAAATATTTACATGAACCAAAGTTTTTTTTTTTTTTTAAAAGGATACAGTATTGACAATGAAAAAGGGTCATAAGGCAGAATAACAGCACTTCAGCGTGTACACTTTATCATAATCTTACAATGAAAGGGGAAAAACAGAATAATTACATGAAACAACACAGAGACTTATGAACGTCTACAAAGAACTGTGTATCAGAAAGGTTTTAAAAAAATATCAACTTGACTAAGAGTCCCTGACAAACAGCAGCCACTCTTCAGCAGAATATACTCTTTAAGGTTTTTTGTAGAAAAGATATGAGGGAAACCTACTTCTGTATTTCTATATTTTTCTGCCTGAGACTTAAAAACAGATTAAATCCACTTATTAACTCTAGAAAACTGAGATAACAGCCAGAATCAGCTCTGAAGCCTCAAACAACTAATCTCCCAAAAACTGAATCAGAATTCTTCTCGGAAATTAACCCACTTTAATTCAGACTGTTTCAGCAGAACCATCCTCCCTTTGTACTGCCTTAATTATTTTTATTGTTGCCGTGCCCTATAATACATTCTGTGACATGTTTCCAGTCACTGAACCAGTTTCAAACCACAAGCAAATAACTGTAAATGTGACGAAGCAAAAGAGAGATCCGGTAACTCATGGACAATACAGAAGTTGTTTTTGAATGTGCTCATCCTTTCAGGCTTTAATTTAAAGTGGAATCTGGGAACAAAAACACTTTTGTTGTTGCACATGTGCGTAACAAAGCTTTAATATCTACGTTTTGAATTGTTGCCAGGTCTCCTGTCCTTAATCAACTCAAAGCACGCAGTCAGACTCATTATCTGCGGTAAACAGATCGGTTCTGCATGAATCCTCAATAGTAACAACTGTGACAGTTGGCAGCTACTCTGTGGAAGGGACAGGTAAACTTGGTTCAGCCAAGCTTGGTCTCTTATTTTTGGACTGCAGCAAAGTTGATATCATCTCGTTAGCAGCGGCGGATGCAGCCTCTTGATAGCAGTGGTGCTAACTCTTGAGCCCATCTCCATGACAGTTAAATTGGAGCCACTGAGAACAACGATGGTCCTGCTGCATCATGGACTAGTTTTAACATAAATCCTGCTGGTTTAGGCTTTTTTAAGCACTTTGTTCCCTTACCCCCCTTTTCTTTTTGCTCTCGGCTGTCACGTTTTCAAATTTTAGCATTAACTATCGGAGTCTTTACCCTCGCTAGGGTCCTCGAAGGGGCATGGTAGTTTGCCCAAGCAGTCTACATGTGTTTTGTGGACTTGGAGAAGGCATTCAACCATGATCCCCAGGGTACCCTGTGGGGGGTGCTCCGTGAGTATGAGATTGGGTGTCCATTGTTATGAGCCATTCAGTCCCTATACAAACAGTGCAAGAGTCTGGGTCATGTTGCCGGCAGTAAGTCAGACCACTTCAGGATGAGAGTTGGACTTTGCCGGGGCTACCCATTGTCACCAACTCTGTTCATGGCTTTTATGGACGGAATTTCTCGGTGCAGCCAGGGGGCAGACGGGGTCCAGTTCGGTGGCCTCAGGATTCCATCTCTGCCATTTGCAGATGATGTGGTCCTGTTGGCGTCATCGTGCCATGATCTCCAGCTCTCACTGGAGCGGTTGGCAGCCGAGTGTGAAGCTGCTGGGATGAGAAACAGCACCTCCAAATTTAAGGCCATAGTCCTCGGTCAGAGAAGGGTGGATTGCTCTCTCTATAGGTTGGGAATGAGGTGCTGCCTCAAGTGGAGGAGTTTAAGTATCTCAGGGTCTTGTTCACGAGTAAGGAAGAATGGAGCGTGAGATCAACAGGCGGACTGATGCGGCTTGCGCAGCATTTGATACTCTGTACCAGTCCGTTGTGGTAAAGCGGGACCTGAGCTCCAAGGCAAAACTATTTGTTTACCAGTCGGTCTACGTTCCTACCGTCAGCAATGGTCATGAACTTTGGGTAGTGACCAAAAGAATGAGATCACAAAAACATGAGGTTGAAATGAGTTTTCTCCGCAGAGCAGGGCTCTCCCTTACATATAGGCGGAGAAGTTTGGTTATCCAGGAGGGAATCAGAGCAGAGCTGTTGCTCCTCCACATCGAGAGGTGCCAGTTGAGGTGGCTCCAGCACCTGGTAAGGATGTCCCCTGGACACCTTCCTAGGGAGGTGTTCTGGACATTTCCAACTGAGAAGAGACCAAGGACATGCTGGAGAGACTGTCTCTAAGCTGACCTGGGAATGCCTTGGAATCCTCCTGGAAGACGTGGCTGTGGAGAGAGATGTCTGGGCTTTCCTACAACCCAACTCGGATGGATGGATGGATGGATGGATGGATGGATGGATGGATGGATGGATGGATGGATGGATGGATGGATGGATGGATGGATGGATGGATGGATGGATGGATGGATGGATGGATGGATGGATGGATGGATGGATGGATGGATGGATGGATGGATTCAACCATGTTTGTTTGTTAGCAAAATATATCATGAACCACAAAACAAATTTGAATGAAACAACACATCATACAAGATCTTGCAGCATTGAACGAGACCGCACAAAACATAATTTCAAGGTTTGACCAAAATGACTAACTCAAAAAAATGATCTTAGTCTAAACCGCAGGTATTAAAAGGTGGCAGGCGATATACATTCTTTAAAGGAATGCTAGGCTTTTGATTTGAAGTGATTTCCAACAACTCAGCAGCACATTTAGACCTAATCACAACCACAGATTGATATATTCTTCTGAGACTCCGTTGTCTTCAGCCCTACTTCTGTCTTCTGCTCACAAGAGGAAATGTCTTCGCTTGTAAGGGAATTGGGGGGAGGGCAGAAAGAGAAAGACAGAGAGGGAGCTTGTGAGCGAGTGGAACAAGATAGCCAGAGAAAGAAAAGAGACTGAGACTTCGGCCATCTGTGAATATGGAAGTGAGCCAAACCACTGCCCACAGAGCCCAGGCACATGCCTAACTGCCTCTTTCAGCGACGCTAGTCCAACCCTGCTTCCACAAACAACAGGCCCGTGGAACCACACACAAAAACACAGCAGCCACTAAGGACAAACGCACCCTTATGGTTGTAAATAAGGCCCGAAACACAATATTTGTAGAAGTGTAATTGCTCAGCAACAATGGCTGCATAACACTGCGACGTGCATGCAGCTTTACCCAACTTCAACAATGATTAATGAAGGAAAAGAGACAGCTGAATTTCTTAGCATGTCTCCATGTTACTGAATTGCTCTCCGATTAATTTTTCTTTTTAGCTCTCTGCTCAAGTTATTTGCAAACTTGTCATTTAGAAACTGTCCAGCATCTTATTATTGTTTCACTGGATATTTGCTGAGCCCAACAGAATGAACTGCTCACAAGCCTGATTTCATGACAAAAAGAGCACAATAACAGGACGACTCGTTCTGACCCGCTGAACAAGTAAAAAGGGCCATGTGAGGAATCAACTAGGGAACCCAAACAAGACACGACAGCTTTGTATTGGTGTCCATCAGACGAGCAGGAAAACATCATGCTGAGATGGATGCTCTTCTGACATTTTGAGAGCTTTCAGGGGAATTCTGCCTTGGCTTTAGTTTGAGAAGCAAGATACCAAATACTACAGTGAAAAAAAGGACAGTTTAATGACTTTAAGCTCTTCTAATTGAGACAGAGCAGCCATCATCAACTCTACGGTGATGGCTGGATAGTCAGAAAAATCTCATGACATCAGTTGAAAAACCCCAGTAAAAAAAAGCTACCTTTAATAGCTAAAGCTATGCATTGGTTTTGTCTGATGGGTGACACATGGATCGGGATGTGGAGCAGGATCTGCACAAAAAAAACACTAATGGACTTCCAACTGAAAAGGACACTAACACAAAAGACAAACCAGCGAGCACTATGTGACAAAGACATGAAGATAGGCTCTTTTTTTTTGTTTGTTTGTTAAAAAGTAAAAGAATATACAGTAAATACCCATTCACTTCATGTGCTAGTTTTTTTCCCTGAGCATACAGAGCAGCTACATATCTTACACTTGGTTTTACTGAACAAAAGACTCGTAGATCAAAGACAAATGTTCAAAAATGACTCAGTATGGGCTAATGCAATGGAGATGCACCGTACCGCCATGTTAGTTTCAATGCACACATAAAAGTAAAGCAGAAATATGACCTTACAACCTGAAGACTGTTGTTGCTGCCCACCTTTTTTTCCCTCTTTCACCATCCAGCAGGTGAAATAAATAGAGGCACGCTCACCAGAGGGATATTTTCAACTCACTTCTGAAGGCAGGCAGGAAGTTCAAGTATGGTTTAATAATTTATGTCAATGTGTGAGTGGATGATAACATAAATACCAGAGTTTCCTGTTGATAAATCCCTGTAGTAAACTTCATCATCATGTTAGTGCTAGCTTAAGAGGGCCTTTATCTGAGGTCAACATGCATAAAGTTGGGAGCGAGAGCTTGCCGAGCGTATTTAGGTCCTGCAGATAAGAATGTGTTGAGTGCTTCTGGGCAATTGAATGCTCACTCTGTTTATGTGTGCGTGTGTGTGTGTGTGTGTGTGTGTGTGTGTGCGCACATCTGCTTTCTTGTTACCGTTTTAGAAACTTTTCGGGCATAATCACCTACCTTGTCGGGATTATTAGTCCTTATGGGCGCCAGAGCCCTGTCCCATTAGGGTGGAGTGCTATTTTTTTGGATATGGAGTTCAGTTTAAGGTATAAATGGGGTTTTAGGTTAGGGTTGGGCATGTGCCTGTAATGGTTAGGTTTAGGGTGAGGGTCAGGGTTAAGCTAAGGACCTGAATGGAAGTCAATGCAGTGTTCTAATAAGGATAGAATTACAAACGTGTCCACGTGTTAGTATATACATATATACCTAGGTTCTGTTACCTTTTTAGGAGTTTTCTAATACAATCACCAACCTGGTCAAGATCGTTAGACCTTATGGGCACCGAAGCGCTGACAGATAGGATGGAACATCATTTTTGGGTTAGTTTTAAGGTATAAATTGGGTTTAGGTTAGGGTCAGGGTGAGGCTAAGGCACTGAACAGAAGTCAATGTAATGTTCTAATATGGACAGAAATACAAATGTGTGTGTTAGCAAATATATATACCTGGGTTTTGTTACCTTTTTAGGTAATTTTCTGGTGTAAATCACCTACCTTGTCAAGACTAGCAGCAATAATGGTGATCAAAGCCCTGACTTAATACGACTGAATGTCATTTTTGGTTTAGGTTTAGTGCTAAGACGCAAACTGAGTTTAGGTTTAGGTTAGGATTAGGCGTCTAATGATGATGGTTAAGTTTAAGTCTAAGGTTAGGGAAATGAATGGAAGTCAGCAATGCCCTAACAAGGATACACACGCAACCACCTGCAAGATTCCTGTGGATTAATTCTTCTTTTTTGGAGAGATGCCTATGCAGCATCCCATACAATCAAGCCCCCCCCCC